>NC_139018.1:152385647-152668655 GCF_964374135.1 Grampus griseus
CAAAAACAATTCTGAATTTATTATTTCTAGTAGCAGGCCCTTTGAACACAAATGAAGAGTTTATCCTCTGATTGTGGTTGTACTATTTTCTCCCCCAAAGAGCATATTCAAATTTGCATTTAAGCTTGGATGCTTTTAGTTGAAAGTAGTATATAGAAAAGCAAAAACCCAGAGTGTCATAAACTAAAAGGGAAATTTATTGGCTAGAGGCAGAGCAGGCTCAACTGTCCAATCAGAGCTCTGGTTCTAGTTCCAGATGTTTCTCTCCACTCTGCCTTGCTCTGTATATCAGTTCATCCTCATCCTGATTGCTCTCACAGGAGGGAGCTGGTAACAATTATAGCTGAGCCACACGGTTGCCCGAGACTGGGGCCGAGAGGATGGTCACGTCCCAGGTCTCCAGCGAGCTCCTGGGACGGGCCTCCAAGTGAGGGTCCTAGGCTTTGCGCAGGAAAGAATTCAAGAGCGAGCCCTAGTAAAGTGAAAGCAGGTTTATTTAGAGAGATACACATTCCATAGAGAGAATGTGAACCCTCTCAGAAAGTGAGAGGGGCTCCAGTATATGGGATGGTTAGTTTTTATGGGCGGGGTGATTTCATAGGCTAACAACTATTTGGGGGATGGGCGGGGATTTCCAGGAATTGGACCGCTGCCCACTTTCTGGCCTTTTATAATCAGCCTCGGAACTGTCATGGTGCCTGAGGGTGCGTCACTTAGCTAATGTATTAAAATGAGGGTATAATGAGGCTCAAGGTCCACTGGAAGTTGAGTCTACTGCCATCTTGGACTTAGTTGGTTCTAACCAGTTTATGTTGTATCCAACCGCTGTCATTCTTTTAAAGGTTGTACCCTGCCCCCTTCCCTCCTGTCTCAACAGATGGGAGAATGGCTTTTCTGCTGGAGAAGAAGTGGGGTGAAACTCTTTTCCTTTTAATGGCTTCAGGAAGTTGTAAACTTTAAGATATTAAGGAATCCCTAGGCAGGTAAATTATGAAATGTTTGCATCAATTAATTCATTTATTCTGTCAATGCTTTTCAGCTAAATGCTACCAAAAACACACCAGTAGTTAAACAAGTTGGGCTAATGACTTATTGCATCAAGTGAGGACACACGTTATGCAGGAAAATGGGGTGTTCCAGTAAGAAGGTATTAAAAAGAACAAATTATAAGATTAGGATGATTTGGGGGAGGATCTAAGGAAGTAGAGGTTTTCTCTAGATTGAATAATATCTATGAGTATCTCAATAAGTCTTTGAAGAAAGGGAGGGGAGAGTGAAATGAGAATAAAGCTGTAATTGGTAAAGAAGTAGCATCACCCATTTCGGCCAAGAGATGGGGCCGGGGTGTTCTGGTATTTGTAAGTGGCATAGTGACCTTGTTTTTGTCTGTGCTTAGACAAAATTATGAAGTTGCTTCATCTGGTTTTATCATGGTCTCAGAGTAGCCTTGTTTGAGGTTGGTATTCTGTGAGATTGTTTATGTTTAGTAGGATAATAACACGGCCTAGATGTTCAGAAGTGTCAGGCCAGCTTCTGAATGTCAGGGGCTGTTCTTTTTTCCTTTCTCAACTCATTCAACATTGTTAAGTGCTTGTTGTTTGCTGGGATATCATTGCAAATTAGAGATGGTTCCTGTCATCAAGGAACTTACAGTGTAGTGAAAAAACAGATAAGAAATAGACAGTTGGCATTTATTCAGTTAACAAACATGGATTGCATGCCTGCTGTGTGTCAGTCCCTGTTTTGGACGTGGAATATATTAGTGAAAAAACAGTAGAGATCTCTGCTCTCGTGGTGTCCTCATTCTAGTAGGGGAAGACACAATAAATAATAAAATGAAGAAGGATATTATTGATTTTTTTCAACGGTAATTATAGAAAAAAGGAAAAGTAGACAGGGTTAGAGGATTGAGACCAGGGAGAAAGTGGACTGTGGTATTAAATTGGATGAGAAAGAGAACGTGCTAAGGGACTTCCCTGGTGGTCCAGTGGTTAAGACTCAGCACTTCCAGTGCAGGGGGCGGGGGTTCGATCCCTGGTTGGTGAACTAAGATCCTGCATGCCGCACGGTGCGGCCAAAAAGTAAATAAACAAATGGAGAAAGAATGTGCTGTGTTAGAAGAACATGGAACCATTAGGTAAGGGAAATATATGACCACTCAGGCATAATTTCAGGGTATTTTACTCATTTTTCTTTGACGATCTATGAACCAGAGTAAAATAAGATTTGGGTTGTTTTATTTATTTTATACTGGAGGTCAAGTTGGGTATGTTGAATCAATATGGCTTTATAGAAATATTACCTGTGTTTATTACAGGAATGGAAAATAATTTTGAGCATGTTTCTCGTTTATCTACATTTTACAAAAAGTTAAAACTGCAAACAAACTTTCATACCACAGAAAAGGAGGAAGAGACTCCATTGGTCTCTATTTGTTTATTTACTGTAACTCCAGTTGACCCTTTTTAAAAGTTATGGATGTTGGACTTTGAAATGGATGGGAACACTTCCACCAAACTCATCTAGTTCTTTGCCAGCTTTAATGTCTATTTCTTAAACTAGCAGAGTGTTGCGTTTTCTTTTTCCTTCACCTACTATCTTCCTGTCAATGAAGACTTTTTCTGCTATCAGGATGTCTCTGGAGTGAGGAATGAGCCAATTTTATGTTTTTCTTAGGAGTGCAGTGGGTCATGGAAGGGAAGTCTGGGGAGACAGAACCCCAGTCAAAAGGCATACACATATGAAAGAGGTACTGGAAAGGTCGTCTTCCACAAGCCAAGAAGAGGAGTCTTCTACTTGCTCATTGTTTTCTTCCCTTCATCCACTTCAGTTTTTAAGGAGGTTTCTTGGGGATGACAACTACTCAACTTTGTTTTCTTCTCCTGATTTGTGTCTCTGGTCTTTGAGACATTGCTTGTTTTTAGATTTCATCACAAACAGACCTAGCCCTGGTGAAATAGTGATGAGGTGAATTCTGTCTTCTGTCTTCCTAGTTTCAATGCTCTTTCCTTAAGAATCAGAGTCTCAGGACTTCCCTGGTGGTGCAGTGGTTAAGACTCCACCCTCCCAATGTAGGGGGCCTGGGTTCGATCCCTGGTCAGGGAACTAGATCGCACGTGCATGCTGCAACTAACAGTTCACATGCCACAACTAAGGAGCCTATGTGCAGCAACTAAAGGAGCCCGCCTCCTGCAACTAAGACCTAGTGCAACCAAATAAATAAATATTAAAAAAAAAAAGAATCAAAGTGTCAAATCAAGAAGAGACATTAAAGGTCTTCTGGTCTACCTTTCCTGTCTACAACCAAGACCCAAACTAGCATTCTATGTTGAAATGCCCCCAATGAAAGGAAATTAATTTCTACACAAGGTATCTCATTATTTCTTGCCACGACTTTGATTTTTTGTTTGTGTAGCTTCTACCCATTAATTGCAGCTCTAGCACTTGGGGGGTATGAAGAAAAAAACATTCGCTATTTTGGACAACAATCTTTTAAATAATTTAAGATTCTTTTGATGTGTTTCTGTAATTCTTTACCTTTAATTTTCTTCCCTCCAGGGTAAACATTATCACTTTTGCTTTTTTTTTTAATCTTCTTACAGCTCTCAAATGTACTCCAGTGCTTCACAAACTTGAGAAAATGCAGATCCCTTAAAAGAAAACACAATACAATATATACTGTTGACTTAAATTAGTTTTAATTTAAACCCATGTAAATATAAAAATATAAATGGGTATAAAGCCCTTATGTTAACGATTCTTAAACATGCAACTTGGAATTTAAAAATAAGCAAAAGTGTAAAACTGATAAAAATTAGCAACATTAACAAAACGTGACAGATTAAACTTGTATTTTACTGAAACCAAATTGTTTTCAATATGAAGATGATAATGCTATAATGCAAATTCTTTTGTTTCAGCATGTATATATACCCTGATGCCTTGTGGTAACACAATTCTCCTACCACTTTCTCTGTATATAAAATAAGGATACAAAAAAAAATGGTCTCACAGGATTACCGTAAGAATTGCACAAAATTATGTATGTTAACAGTTCTTGGTGCAGAACAGTCAGAAATGGCAGGTATTATTATTACTCTAATTGTTATTGCTGGTGCTAAGTGTAAACTGGTGTGTAATAGCTGCTTACAGATTTGAATGGAAGACAATAAAACGCTGGCTGATAAACATCTTCCAAATTTAGGGCTCGTTTCCATTCCCCAACATGGCTTTTGAAATTTGCTCTTAATTTCCAAATTAAACAGACTTGCCAGATGCTTGCTGGAAAGTGGGTCATCTCTGGCAAGCAAAGCCAGGGGAGAGTCACAATAACATATAGAGGATATTCCTTGCTACATTTCACTCAGTGAGCTATGGTCCTTGTATCAAAGAGCTGAAATGTTATGTCGGAATCAAGAAAATATTATTCACCTGTCTTCATTACCTCGGCTGCCCCTGAGATGGATTAAGTTTTGATTTTCTCTGTCTTTGGATATAATAGATGGCAGCTCCCTGAAGGTTAATGAATTGTTCACAGAGCTGTGGTGCAGCGAAACTCTGCAAACCCTTCTTTCCATCTATACCAACACAAAGAGTAGATGTATAACTTCACTTTGGATCCTGAAAATACATTACCTTCCTACTGACATGCACCAAAACCTGACTTTAATCACATTGTAAGTCAAAGAACAAAATGAAATGGACAAAGATGTTAATTGTTACTTTTAAAGACCTTATCAAAGTAGAGGTCATCTCCTTGGATTCATTTGTCGTCTGGATGGTGATACTTTGAGTGATAAAGTAATACGAAACTTTAGGCTCAGGTTTTTACTATGGGGCAATGGGATATTTTGAATGAACACCATCCCTGAGCTGGGTCTTTGTGCCTGGATGCCCCAGTTTAGCTATCATATTAGATAAGACTTGACTAATGCAAAAATATTCACAGTTGTATTATATTATCAGTTCAAGTTGCTAGGTTTTCAGAATATGTGTTATAGAGACACACTGAAGAAAACACACACACACACACACACACACACACACACACACACACACACACACACACCATATGGCTTTCTGGTGTGTAGCCAAAATGAAACTAAAAGACCTTGGTTGTTTTGAATCAAGTTTTCTTGCAGTAATTTCCAGTAATTGTTTTTTTAAAAATGTCTCTTCCAAGTCAAGAGAACTGGAGAAGACCTGTTTTGCTCTGGTCCATACTTTTGGAAGTCATACTCCTAGACACTTTATTCTGGAATATTTGAATTTGCAATTTCCAAAGTAAGTAATAAGGGCTACATGAAAACTTTCCAGGTGGTACATGGACCAGGTAGTTTTTAAAAAATCAATTTCCAGATATTTGACTTCCATGTATCTATTTTCCTAAAAATGATCTGTATGACAATGCTCTTGGGGCAACTTCTGAAGCTCTTCTCCTTGGCCTTATCCCCTTCACAATTCTCCTTCTCTTACTTTATCAGAGACACCTCTCACCCACCTGGGATCTTAATATGATGTGTTCCCCTGGGGTCCAAAAGCTTCTACGCCTTCAATCAAACGGTCACTTACAATATGGGTGTCTGGTGTCATCTCTTAATAGAGGCATCATAAACCCATGGGGGTGGCCCCTGTGGGTGAAGCCAGGCATTAGAATGATGATATTTTGGTCTGAAGGATATTCAGAACCCACATGTATCATAAAAAATGGCGTTGCTGCAGCGGTGACACTTTTTAATATTATTACTTCACCTTTTCCATTCTCTGAACATTGTCAAAGAATGCATCACTTCGGACGGAAAATTTGAAAAGAATGAAGTGGAGAATCTGATATGTCTGAAGTAGAGAACAACGGTGAAAATACTGTGGGTAGCAGCACGTCAGTTCAATCTGGGGGAAAGCTCTGGGCAGACATTTGTGCCTCCCTTACCTGTCCATTCCTCCGTTTATCTTAAAATATTAGAATTTCAAAATCTGGTAAAAAGCTACTCTGCACACCAGCTCCGCATGTTCACCGTTCTCAGGAATGAGTCAACGCTTGTAAAGAACCTCATTCATCCCTGTCTCAGTCTGAGTCTCAGTTGCATGTTTTGTGTGATTTCAGGGAAGAAGGAAACGGTTCCATATTTAGTTTTGAAAGAGCATCTCTTTAAGAAAAATATCTTCGTTTTCTATGCTGTATAACAAATTGCTGTAAAGCTTACTAGCTTAAAACGACACAAATTTGTTGTCTCACAGTGTCCCTGGGTCAGGAGGATGGGTACAACTTAACTGGGCTCTTTGCTCTGGGTCCCACCAGGCTGAAATGAAGGTGTTGGCTGGGGCTGTTACTCTCACCTGAGGTTTAGAGTCATCTTATCAGCTCACTGGTTGTTGGGAAAATTCCTTGCCTTATGGTGGTTTGACTGGGGTCCCCTTTTCCGGCTAGTTGTTACCAGGGACCACTCTCAGCCCCCAGAGGCCACCCACAATTCCTTGGCATGTGGCCCCCAGAGGTAGCTCTGGTTCACAACATGGACATTTGTTTGCTTCCCCCCAGGCCAGCAGGATCGTAGTTACCGCTGCTTCCTTTCTCTGTAAATGTCCCTGATTAGATTAGCCCCTCCCTTTTGTTGAACTCAAGGTGAGCTGATTTGTAACCTAATCATGGGAGCATATCAGCTCATACTCACAGTTGGAGCCCACAAGCAAGGAGAGGGCGTTATACAAGGTGTGTACAACACGGGATGGTATCTTGGGGACCATGTCAGATTTCTGCCAACCACAGCCCCCCTCTGTCTCTCCGTCACTTACGTCCCTCCCAAATGTAAAGTAGGAATATATCTACACCCTCCGAAGCTTCCCAAGAGTCTCATCCCACTCCAGCAACAATTCAAAGTCTAAAATCTCATCTAAATGTCATCAGCTCAAATCCAGAATCTAAATCAGCACCAGGTAGGAATGAGGCTACTAGATGAAATTCATTGAGCATCGCTGCTGGGCCACAATGTCTCGCCATCTGTGGATACTCGAAACCAACGACACAAACCATTTGCTCCCAACGTGCAATGGTGGGACAGGCATAGAATAACAGATGCAGGTATCGTGGTTCAAAAAATAGGAAAATGGAAGGTAAAAACCTACCTATCTGTTAAAGGCAGTTCTGAAATCCAGCTGAGCAAATGGGAATTTCCTGATTAGATTTCAAGGCCTGGGAATAGTTCTCCCCGGTTCATGGATCCACCTCCTGGGCTCTTGGCTCCACCCCCTGAATCATCCTTCCTTTTCTACGAAAGGCGGCTCCTGTTTGCAGCTGAGTACTTTTACTAGCCTGCTTCCTGCCAGAGAATCTGGGGAGGGCAACAGCCTCATCTTATTCCCTATGATCTTTGTCCCTTTTAGCCCAAGCTGGCAACGTTTCTGCTGAAACAATTTTCTTAAGAAGTCTGTGGATCCTCCGTGAATTTTACTGGATTTCATTCGTTTGATAAAAGCCACGCCTACCAATGTTTTCAGGATCATCATTTCAGTCTCTCAGGTGGCTGGCGAGACGGCAGAAGGACGTCACGCTAAAGCATCCTAGAGGCCCTCTGGTTTGATCGAAGCACACCTTGTCTCTTGAAAGGGTCCTTTGTGTGATTGGATACACTAACCTTTTAATCTTGCTGAGGTTTATTTACTCCTCAGCTGATGGGCATTTGGGTTGTTTCCAGTTTGGGGCTATTATGAATAAAGCTTCTATAAACACTTGTTTACAAGTCTTTGTGTGGGCATATGTTTTCATTTCTCTTGAGTAAATGCCTGGAAGCAGAATTGCTGGGTAATAGGGTAGAAACGTGACGAGAAACTGCTAAACATTTTCCAAAGGAATTGTACCATTTTACACACCTGCCAGCGATGCATGCAGTTTCTGATTGCCCGGTATATTGAATTTTAGCCATTTTCAGTGGGTGTCTAGTAATATCTCTTCATGACTTTAATTTACACTTCCCCAATGACAACAGGGTGAGCATTTTTCATATGCTTACTGGCTATTCATACACATTCCTTTGTGAGGTGTCCCTTCACATTCCTTTGCCCATGTTTTTATGAGATGGTCTTTTTTTTTTTTGTGGTACGCGGGCCTCTCACTGTTGTGGCCTCTCCCGTTGCGGAGCACAGGCTCCGGACGCGCAGGCTCAGCGGCCATGGCTCACGGGCCCAGCCGCTCCGCGGCATGTGGGATCTTCCCGGACCGGGGCACGAACCCGTGTCCCCTGCATCGGCAGGCGGACTCTCAACCACTGCGCCACCAGGGAAGCCCTGAGATGGTCTTTTAATAATTGAATTAGAGGGATCCTTTACATGTTGGATAGAGGCTCTTTTCCAGATATAAGTATTACAAATAATCCCAGTCTGTGACTTGCCCTTTTATATTCTTAACTGTGTTTTTAATAAGTTTAAAATTTTGATGAAATATAATTAATCAATATTTTCTTTGATAGTAATTTCTGGGTCCTGTCTAATAAATATTACTTTATCCCCAGGTCATGAGATAGTCTCTGATGACTCTTCTAGAAGTTTTATAGTTGTAATTTTTACAGTTAGTTCTCTAATCCACCTTGGATGAACTTTGCGTGCAGAGTGAGGTAGGTATCACGATAAATTTTATTCCATGTGGATACACAATTGCTCCATCACCATTTGTTAAAAGACCTGCTTTTCCATCTGTCCTGAGCCTATTGATGGTAGTGCCCTTGGCTAGGAAGGCCTATGGTGCTCACCCAGCACATGTTACACACAGGGAGCTCCACTGACATTTCTTCCACTGGGGCCACTATTTATGGCTGGGCCAACTCGAGGTTTTTATGATCCAAGGATGCACTTCAGCAAGAAACTATTAGGGGGCTTTGAGCAACAAGATTTACTACTCACAGGTCCTGGAGGGTATAGGTCATGCTGGAGAGACCACACAGTAAGGTCACAGGCAGAGGCAGTGTGGACCTGGGACTCTGCCTTTATTAGGGTCAAAAAGTGGCGTGTCTAGGGTTTGGGGGTTCATTCTTTTTTTTTTTTCTTTGTGATACCCGGGCCTCTCACTGTTGTGGCCTCTCCCACCTCGGAGCACAGGCTCCAGACGCGCAGGCTCAGCGGCCATGGCTCACGGGCCCAGCCGCTCCGCGGCATGCGGGATCCTCCCCGACCGGGGCACGAACCCACGTCCCCTGCATCGGTAGGCGGACTCTCAACCACTGTGCCACCAGGGAAGCCCTGGGGGTTCATTCTTTATTGGCTAATTTAAAGCATGAAAGTGGGAATTAGGGTGAGAGAAGGGAGAAGTAGGGTCACTCAAGTGGTCAGTGATCTAGGTCTTTCTGAAAGAGGGAGCTGCTTGTGGGGGAGCAATCTAGCTCCTTATCTGGTTGTTTTGCCAGTAGCTGTGTCTTACAGCTGGCAATATGCTTTTCGTGATGGATGTCTTTTGAAATGGCTGCTTTGACAGTCAAAAGCTTACTGTCAGGCACTTACACTACACTCATATTTTCCCTTAAGTTGCTTTAGTGTCGACGCAAGAGGGAGGAGATATGGGGATATAGGTATATGTATAGCTGATTAACTTGGTTATAGAGCAGAAACTGGCACACTACTGTAAAGCAATTATACGCCAATAAAGATGTTAAAAAAAAAAGAAAAGCGAAACAAAAAAAATAAAATATATTTATAGGAAGCAAGATGATTTTTAATCTATAAGTGTAAAAGCCAAAATGTGAAATGGATTTGGGGCAACCGAAAAGAATTTAATTGTTCGTATGAGGTAACAAAGAGAAAGACTTTCTGTGAGCTGATCATTATAAATCCATTTTAAGTGAAAAGAGTAGAAAATTAACTTAGGGATTTGTGGGGCCATTTCTCAAATTAAAAAAAAAATTGCTTTAGTGTCTCTGTTGGAAATCAATTGACTATATAGGGTTGGGTGTAATTCTGGACTCTCTCCTCTGCTTCATTGACCTATTTGTCTATACTCATGTCAATATCCCAGTCTCTTGTCTGTTGTTGCTGTATAAAGAATTAAAGTAAGAAAGGTAGATTCTACAACTCTATTATTCTTTTTCAAGATTGTTTTCCCTATTATAGGTCATTTGAATTTCCATATACATCTTAGAATCTGTTTGTTAATGTCTACAAAAAATACTGCAATTCTGATAAGATTCATGGCACCTAGAAATCAATTAGTGATAAATTAACATCTTAACAGTGTATGTCTTCCAATTCATAAGCATAGTGTATTTCCCCCTTTATTTAAGCTTTCTTCAATTTCCCTCAGCAGTTCTTCGTAGTTTTCAGTACATAGTTGCTGCATATCTTTTGTTAAATTTATTCCTAAATATTTAATTTTTTTTGACACTAATGTAAGTAGAAACATTTTTTTAAAATTTCATTTCTGGTGGTATAAAGAAACAGCTAATTTTTGTTACACATTGACCATGTGTTCTATAACCTCGATAAACACACTTATTCGTTCTAGTAGTTTCACTGAAGATTCCTTAAGATTTTTTTTGAAGAACAGCTTATATTTTTAGAGCAGTTTTAGGTTCACAGCAAAACTGAGCAGAGGGTACAGAGGTTTCCCACATACTCTCTGTCCCAACACATGCATATCCTCTCTCATTACTAACATCCCCACCGAGGCAGTACATTTGTTACAACTGATGATCCTGTACTTACGCATCATTATCACTCAGAGTTCCTTGTAGACATTAAGGTTCACTCTTAGTGTTGTACATTCTATGGGTTTGAGCTGTACAGGTTTTCAACACTTTTGGGGAAATACCAAGGAATGTGATTGCTGGATCAAATGGTAAGAGTATGTTTAGTTTTATAAGAAACCACCAAACTGTCTTCCAAAGTGGCTGTGTCATTTTGCATTCACGTCAGCAACAAATGAGGGTTCCTGTTGAGCTACATTCTTGACAGCGTTTGATGTTACTGGTGTTCTGGAGTTTGGCCCTTCTAACAGGTGTATCGAGGTAACTTGTTTGAATTTGCCTGATGACATATGTTGTGGAGCACCTTTTCATATGCTTATTTGCCATCTAATATCTTCTTTTCCCCCGGCTTTATTGAGATATAATTGACATAGAACATTGTGTAAGTGTGCGATTTGATATATGTATATATTGTGAAATGATTACCACAATAAGATGAGTTGACACATCTATCACCTCACGTAGTTGTCTTTTTCTATGGTGAAAACTTTTCAGATCTACTCTCTTGGCAACTTTCAAGTGTACAACACTGTTGTTAACTACAGTCATTATGCTGTATATTAGATCCTCAGAACTTATTCATCTTGTAACTGCGAGTTTGTCCCCTTTGACCACCTTCACCCATTTTCCACACCATTTTGCCCTTGGCAACCACCAATGTTTCTATGAGTTCAGGGTGTTTTTTTAAGATTCCACATATAAGTGAGATTGTACAGTATTTGTCTTTCTCTGTCTGACTTAGTTCCCTTAACATAATGGCCTCAAGTTTCATTCATGTTCTTGCAGATAGAATTTTCTTTTTTATAGATGAATAATATTCCATTGTATATATACCATTGTATATACATATATATATATCTCCAAAACTGAGTTCTATAAAATGCAGAATTTACTGAAATTGTCTTTTACAAATTAAAAACTCAAAGAATAAGAAAATAAAATTTATTGTAAATCAGAGGTACTGTCCATTCAGATTTGGTGTGACAGAAGAAGAGACAAGAATATCGATATTAGTAAGAGAAAACTACCTGTGGCTCCATTTGGAACTTCATAATCAAGCATTCTCTCTTCTATGATTAATCTTTGGCAGCCTTCTTTGTTTTGGACCATCTTTCCTCTCCCTTCACACCCCTCATCACCAATGTACTTATCCTCAGAGCATCTCTAAGCCTGTGCTGTTCCTCTACCTGTTACCTGAAGATCCATGCCTTGCCCTGTCCATGCTCTGCTCAGTACTTGTTGGGTGCAGCTAATTGATAAGAAATTGGGGGCTGGGGGCTGGAGAAGACAGGGCATTTCTTTCCTCCCCCACAGTCTTAGATGGTGTTTCTTATAGCAGCCGCACCTCCTTGAGACTCCAACTCCTACCAGACACACCCAAGGTGGTCCCAGCTTCCATTAGGTGGTGCTGGTCTCAGGTCTCAGCTGGCGTTGCTTTTTCCCTTTGTCCCCGGCCTAAGGGCAGTCCTGGCTTCCTGCTGTTGCTAATCTCTGGGTTATCTGATGCCTTTCGACAGCCATGTAACCACTTCTCTGAAATAAATTCCCTTGTTGTAAATATTTGAGGAGACTTTTCTTTTCTTGGTTAAACACTAATGGATACAATCACTTAAAAATTGCCTTATTCTACAATCTTAAAATAGAGTCTAGTATCATAACCATGATTCTCAATGGTGGGCTAGTGACCAATATAGAAATTCAAGGTTTTCTTTCCGTTCTTACAGAAAATGAAATGCAAGTCCACAGAATCATTTTTATGTATATTAAGAGCTACTTACTAGTAATCCATTAAGTGGATTATTAAAGGTTACAAATATTTAATATACATATAGCAAAATGCTTTTAATAGATTTGGTGAAAAATATTTTGAAATATTGTAGGTATTAATTTATAGTGGTTTGCCTATATATGTTGATTTATCAACACAGTTATTTACAACATGGGATAACATCTCCCTGATCAGCTTGTGAACCTCAAATCTAACCATGTATTATATTTTAAATTTAAAAAGTAAAATTTTTAATGTTTTTGAAAAATACAGGTTCCTGGAACCTAATCCAGACTCACGGGTTACTCGTCGGAGAAGGGGGACCAAAAATCTGTGCTTTTAACAGCTTTCTCAGGCGACCCTTTGTCAGTTAACTTCTCATTTTCATTATGGGTGTTTGGGAAGACGGTGTGGCAAGAAGTATGAATACGTAAAACTGGTAGCTAGTGGGAAGCAGCCGCATAGCATAGGGAGACCAGCTCCGTGCTCTGTGACCACCTAGAGGGGTGGGATAGGGAGGGTGGGAGGGAGACCCAAGAGGGAGGGGATATGGGGATATATGTATATGTATGGCTGGTTCACGTTTTATACAGCAGAAACTAACCCACCGTTGTAAAGCAATTATACTCCAATACAGATGTTAAAAAAAAAGAATAAAAAATAAATAAATAAAATCTAAAACCATAAAAAAAGAAGTTTGAACACAAATACGACTTTCCAGAGCCCAAATTGATCAACTTTGTGATTATTGCTTTTACCTCTGAGAAACTTACAGGAACTGGAGATTAAACATTGGACCTGGTATTGAAAGCATCCAATACCCAGAGAGGGGCCCCAACTATTTCCTTGAAGCTATTATCTTCTGAGGTTGACTACAAAAACACTTAGTCATCCTGAGGTGTGACTGTGTCTGTCTGATGGACAGGAAAGGGGGAAAATTTTACTCATATCAATTAATAGAGAAGTTCTGGAAAGATCTTATATTTCCAGAAAATAAGTCAACCCAGTAACACCACTAGTCCTCTTTGCACTTGTTTTGAACTACCTGCAAGTCGGAGTTAGTCTGGGTGAGAAACAGGGTCACAAAACAGTATTTTCTGAATATGAGTCCATTTCCAAAATTCCCATAAGCTCCTCCTGGGAGCCCTTGGGGTTTTTCATGTATGCTCACTATGGGGGAGGTTACTAGCTGCCCTTCAGGGGGCATTCTACCCATCTGCTTTGGTATTAGGACTTTTAGGTGGACACAAGGCTGCCAGAACAGACATTCCCCAATTTTCTTTCAGTTGGGTGCAGCCGTGTGATTTAGCTCTGGTCAGGAGGTTAAGTGTGAAAGTGGTAGATGTAACGTCTGGTTCTTAAGGGGAAGGTCCATGCTTTTCCACTCACTTTCTTCTTTTTTTCAAATTTTTGTTTTATATTGGAGTATAGTTGATTAACAATGTTGTGTTAGTTTCAGGTATACAGCAAAGTGATTCAGTTATATATATATATCTACACACACACACACACACACACACACACACACACACACACATATCTTTTTTCAGATCCTTTTTCCCATATAGGTTATTACAATATATTGAGTAGAGTTTCCTGGGCTATATAATAGGTCCTTGTTGATTATGTATTTTATATATAGTAGTGTGTATATGTAAATCCCAAACTCCTAATTCATCACTCCCCTCCTTCAGCCACTTTCTCCTTTCCTCTTCTCTAGGGGCTGAATGCACGTGTGGAGGTAAAGGTGGGTGTGGTGAGGACTCAGATGAATGAGCAATTGGAGAGAAGGGGTCAGGGGTTTGGAGCCCTTCCCTGAGCAGCCCATGGCATCAGCCAGGATTTTGAAGGAAAGAGAAAGAAATGTCTATCCTACATGAGCCAGTATTATTGGGTGACTGTCGCACACCCCACACTCATGCTCTCATACATGAATGCATTGCCTTAGCCACCACTGACCATCTGCTCCAGCTGTTTCTGGATTACAGAGGCTGCCAGGGCCTTTGGGGAGGCTTGACAGGCACTGGGTGTTGGTGGGGTCCGTAAATTGCTGTGAAAGCAGTTTGCTGGTTGCCAGAGTCTGCTACCCCCAAAGCCCACGAGAGGCTGCTCTAATACACGTATTGGCTTTTCTGGGGCACGGCTCAAGTCACTGGAACTCCTGGATACACTGATGCCCTTTTACCTCTCAGACAAGGTTAGTTATGTCCCAATCCCCGAGTGAACATAGTTTAAGATATTTCAAGTCAATCAATTAGCAGATAATCATTGAGCAACTATTGGGACTTCTGCCACATTCTGGTGATAGAAAGACATAAAAGAGAGGGCTGTGTCTGAGGATTTTATTTTGGGATAGAATGTGGAAATACTGAGTTGCACAGCACACGAGAGCTCTTCTAGCCCAATGTCCCAATTTGCAAAGGTAGGAAAAAGAAGGCTCAGAGCTGTGATTTGCCCAATCACATATCCTAATGGGGTAGGACTGCCTCTTAATGCTCTTTTCATCGTAATTCCTTGTCCATCAGTCATTCAGAATAGGGCTTCTCAAACTTTCATGTGCATACGAAGCACCTGGGATCTTAACAGAAACGTATTTTCTCAGTGTTCCAGAGGCTGGGTTCCCACAAGGTTTGATCTTGGTGAGGACCCTCTTCCTGGCTTCAGGTGGCCACCTTCTCACCACGTCCTCACATGGTAGAGGGGGAGCAGGTAAGATCCCTGGAGTCTCTTCTGATAAGGACATGAATACAGATGGATCAGGGATCCACTCTTAGGACGTCATTTAACCTTCATTTCATCCTTACTCCAAATATAGGCACATTGGGAGTTAGGGCTTCACCTTCTGGGGGATATAATTCCATTCATAGCAGCCACCTTAGACAGGAGGACAACCTGAGATCACCCTAAACAGAGAGGACAGGTGATTCAACTTAAAAAGCCCTTCTGGGGCTTCCCTGGTGGTGCAGTGGTTGAGAGTCCACCTGCCGATGCAGGGGACACAGGTTCGTGCCCCGGTCCGGGAGGATCCCACATGCCGCGGAGCGGTTGGGCCCGTGAGCCATGGCCGCTGGGCCTGCGCGTCCAGAGCCTGTGCTCTGCAACGGTAGAGGCCACAGCAGTGAGAGTCCCGCGTACTGCAAAAAAAAAAAAAAAAAAAAAAAAAAAAAAAAGCCCTTCTGAAAAATGCCTCTGGACAGCCTTCCTTCTAGACATCACTGGAAATATAAAGCGTGAGAAGATGAGTATGAAGAGATGCTGCTTGGAAATGTGTTCTCGGCAAAGCTCGGTACGTACCCGAGCTTGATGTCTTCTTCACAGTGTCTTCTTTTATCCTTAAAAGACGTCCCGCTTTTTTCTTAGCTCGCCTGTATAGGAAATTAACCTCCAGATTCTGCTTGTCTGAGGTCTTAGACCCTTTTCTTTCCTTGCTTAAGAGTCTTTGAAACAAACTACACCGTGCTTTGGGTCCGTCATGATGTCCAGAGAAAATATTGCCTCAGAGTTTTTGGAGATGCTCGGGGAAGGGAAGTGTGGAGGAGAGGAGCTCTCTTCATTGGCTTTCTGGGTAGCAGAGGAGAAGAAATCCCACGGTTATAAGATCTGATGCCCGTGCAGCTGGTGTTCATTCCACGGTGCATCGGAGCTGTGCTGACTGCTATACCATAGCATGAAAAAGCCATCCTTCTCTTTGCCAAGGAACCCAACTGAGATAAGCTTTTTTTTTTTTTTTTTTTTTGCGGTACGCGGGCCTCTCACTGCTGTGGCCTCTCCCGTTGCGGAGCACAGGCTCCGGACGCACAGGCTCAGCGGCCATAGCTCACGGGCCCAGCCGCTCCGCGGTATGTGGGATCTTCCCGGACTGGGGCACGAACCCGTGTTCCCTGCATCGGCAGGCGGACTCTCAACCACTGCGCCACCAGGGAAGCCCTGAGAGAAGCTTTTTAAAACTTAGAAGAGAGAGAATGTTTAGTTAATGCATGAATGACAGATTGCAGTAGTGTATATATATATATATATATATATATATATATATATATATATATATATATATATATATATATATATATATATACATCATCTGAGTTTCTGGGATGTTAATGAAATAACTGATTTATTATATGACTTCCATGACATTTAACGAGTAATGTTGAAGCACATAAGCATATACTTAAGACTCTTTTACAGCTACTGAATTTATTTCTCATATTAATCCTTTCAGGCAATGGATGATCCTATCTATATCTTTGTGTTTGTATCCTAAATAATAATAACAACACTTTATTTTTTTTTGCAGAATATATCAAAGCTTGCAAACATTTATTATTTCTTTTCTACTGTACTGTATTATCTGAGAAGACTAAGTATTTTAAATGCATTTGACCTATGCAAATGGACCCATCCATTTGACCTAGGCAGAGCCTCTGGTAAATGTCTGGCCTCGTGTCACCATATGTTCCTACGTGGGCAGCCTCCTCCCCTACTCCTCTCCCAGCCTAGGGCAACTTAATCTTCATCTATGGGATCTTCTTTGTCTCAGACTTTTGGATTGGTCTGGATAAAGTCGAGGGGAATTTGATAAATGCCTAGATCAGGGATTCAGCTGCAGTACAGCTCAGGTTAATCTTATTCTCTAGTTTTAGAAATCAGGCCTAGTTGTTTGTGATTGAGTCCCATATTGTGAGCCTTTCAGTATCTGAGTCTCACTCGTGCTCCCCAGACCTGGCTTTGCTTGGTACCGCTTGTCTTTTGGTGCCTATGCTCTGCCCTTATTAGTCAATTCTCCTGGTGACTCAGCTTTGCAGACCTCTCCTGGTGTCCAGTGCCGAGAGCAAGCACCCCTGCAGGTAGGTGTGAGACGGAGTCTTTGCTCTTCCTGGTGTTTCAGGATCACCTGGGTATACTGTGTTGCAGTAATTTGTAACTGATGATCAAATTCTTCGTATTTGGGAATGGTTTACTACGATTTTTATTTAAAAGATTAAAGTGAATTTGTGGTTGTTTTTTTTTTGAAGTATAGTTGATTTACAATGTTGTGCTAGTTTCGGGTATATAGCAAAGTGGTTCAGTTTATATATATGTCTATCTGTCTATCTATCTATCTATTTATAATTCTTTTTCAGATTCTTTTCTTTTTAAAAAAATATTTATTTATTTATTTGGTTGCATGTGGTCTTAGTTGCAGCAGGCAGGCTCCTTAGGTGCGGCTTGTGGGCTCCTTAGTTGTGGCATGCGAACTCTTAGCTGCCGCATGCACGTGGGATCTAGTTTCATGACCAGGGATCGAACCTGGGCCCCCTGCGTTGGGAACATGGAGTCTTATCCACTGCACCACCAGGGAAGTCCTGATGTTGCAGTGGATAAGATTCTTTTCCATTATAGGCTATTATAAGATATTAAGTATAGTTCCCGGTGCTATGCAGTAGGTCCCTGAGGTTATTCTTATCATAACATTACTCTCTGGCATTATGATCTATTCTCAGGGGAGTAATCGGGGTGTGTTATAACTATCACTCTGAGAATTGTACATAAATCAGGGTATGGCCACAGAAGTGTGCCCAATCTGTGATGTCATCTACTGCATTTCCTCACAAGGAAAAATGGTGGATGCCCTAATCCAGGACACAGTAAGAATGTAAGTGAAATTTAACCTCTGAGGCATATTAGGAGGAGCCAGGGAAATAAGTGAATGTAAATACTTTCAGAAAAAAATTCATTGATTTATCTATATAACCTACGTCTATCAATTAACCCCTGCCTAATTCCTAAAGACCTCAAGGTGACCGGGCAGACAGACATAGACCGGTAAACATACCTTTTATCAGACATCCTGACAAGTTAGTTGTTTCTTTAAAAGAAAGGGACTTTTGGGAATACTTGACTGGTCTCAGACCAGAATCTGGTTTAATTGGTTTCAGTGGGACTCAAGCATCAGTACATACAAACCTTCAGGTGATTTCAAAATGCAGACCAGCAAAATTACAAAGGTGTCCTGTATAAAAACACCTTTAATTGTGTGAATTAATTTTGCAACCTTCACAAGAATCCTGGAAGGATAGAGCAGGTGTTAAAAATGTGATATATGGAGGAACTCTGGAATTTATTTATCTGTCTTGAAGTCAGAGGGACATGAACCCAGCACTCAGAGGCACAGCGATGCTGGACGCAGAAATGGGGAAACGTCTCTGGGATTCGTAGGTTTTCATTTCAGCCTAGAATTTCCCTGAGCAATGAAGCTGTCAGTCTGTCCAATTTGAAACCTTCTAAGTCATGAAGTCACTGCCACCTAGTGTTTCTGATTTTCTTTCCTTTTTGGATTTTTTTCTTTTTTCTTCTTTCTCTCTCTCCTTTCCTCCCTCCCTCCCTCCCTCCCTTCCTTCCTTCCTTCCTTCCTTTTTTCGCTCTTTAACTCCCTCACTCCCTGAAATAAACCAATGTTTTCCCAGGGCTAGGAAAGTTAGCTTTGGCTCAGAGAGAGGGACAGTGTAAGCTCATATTCCCAGATCTATTGTCTGGGCTCTTGTTTGTGAGAATTTTCTCTCTCCTAAGTGAGGATCTAAACTGCCATTATTCTTATATCTTTTTAAAAAATATTTATTTACTTATTTATTTGGTTGCACCAGGTCTTGGTTGCAGCAGGCAGGATCCTTAGTTGTGGCATGTGAACTCTTAGTTGCAGCATGCATGTGGGATCTAGTTCCCTGACCAGGGATCGAACCTGGGCCCCCTGCATTGGGAGCGCAGAGTCTTAACCACTGCGCCACCAGGCAAGTCCCTATTCTTGTATCTTTTAGGAGTCACTTCCAGATTGAAATAAGGTAGTCATGAGGAATTTCAGTTTATCTGTATCATTACTCCCACCCATTAATTTTTTAGAAGGAAAGTGGTGCTTAGCAAATATTTGTACAATCTGCTTGATTTGTTTAGTGTTGGCTTTCAAAAAAAAAAATTCGTTATTAAACCAACCAGAACAACCCTACAGAAAGACGTTTAAATAAAATGTGTGACGTTCTGCACAGTGATTACCTTGTGGATAAAGGGTGAAAAAGAAGGTGACTCTATGATTTGCGGGTTTTGACTTGTCCTTTTCTGGCTTCATTCCCCATATCAGGTCTATCAGTTGGTCCTGCCAACCCCACATCCAAAATACATCCCTAATCCATCACCTGTCTTGGTTCTCATTGGTACCCCTTTGGTCCAAGCTGTTAGCATCTTCGGCCTGGCCCATGGACGTAATTGCTTACCTGTTCTCTTTGCATCCACTCAACAGACTCTTTTTTACACAATAGGCAGAAAGGTCGTGAGAAACAGGAGTCTAATCATGCTACTCGTTATTAAAATCCACTCATGTTTTCCTTCCCTCATCATGACCAAGAGGGCTCTCTATGATCTGACCCTGGCTTTAACTCTGACCTCACGTCCTACCACGTAGCCACACTGGCCTCCTCGGGACTTTTGTACTGGTTGTCTCCTCTGCCTGGAACATTCCTTCCCTGAATCACAAGGACACTATCCTGCAGATCTCAGCTTAGACGGCGCCTCAGGGTAGGTTTGGATCTCCCAAATCCCTCCCTTTCATGTTACTCTCTTTTATTTTCATAGTACTCATCATTAGCTGGAATTATTTTACATATTCATTTTGCTTTTTTTTTTTTTTTTGCTTGTCGCAATCCAGCAGTATCTGTATGCTACAAAAGCAAAAGTCTTGTGTTTTATTCACCTAGAATTCTGGGTGAATATTCCAGGGCCTAGAATAATGTACACAGTAGGTGCTCAATAAATATTCGTTGAATTAATAAATGGTAAATGGTTGAATGAATTTGGGCTATTTCCTAAGTGTTACTGTGTACTCACTCCAGATTGTGCGCATGTAAATAGGGAAATAAGTAGGAGTGTAAAGCAGGGTTCTTCCTGTAGGAGGTATATTAATATAAAGGAAACAAAACAGATGTAATCATATATGTAATTTATCAAACCTGTATTTTCAGACAGTATCACCAGGTATGACTCTCGAACTTTTCTTTAAAAGAATTCTACTACCGCCTGGATTCCTCCCACACTGTTCTGGGCCTTTCCAAAAAGTATCTCGCATGGACTCCGTGAGCTAGATTTCTTGATACAAAATGACATTTGCCATTCGCCTCTTTTTTTTTCCTGCCTGGTTGTGGAAACCTTCCTCTAGACAGTGAGTCCCTTGAAGTCGAGAACTGTGTTTCATTTAATTTTGTGTCTGTACATCTAACCTAGTGCCTGGTACACCAGAGGTACCCGGTGAGTGTCTGCTGAACTAACGAGCGAGTGAACGAACAGGTTCCGAAAACAACTGTTTCCGTTATGCCTTTGCTGCCGCGTGTGCAGAGGAAACTTCAGGTACTGATGGCCATTGTTTTATGTGGAGACCTCAGGTGCCTGGTACCTGTGAAGTCACAGGCACACGCTAAGATGCCCTACACCCTGAATAATGATTTTTATTGTAGTCTATCCCCCAACCTAACTTCAAGCTGAGAATGGACAGAGGCCCATCTAGAAATGTCTCCCTGTTGGTCCCCAATCCCCCAACCCTATAATCCCTCCTGCCCTGGTTCAATGTCTTTGACCAAACTTGTTTCTTCAGTGTCTCTTCCCTTGGGATAAATTCTTTTGCAGATTTTTTTCCCTGCTCTTTTCTCTATTTCTAATGGAGTTCTGGTAACTTACTTCCCGAATCCTCTAGATTTGACTGAATGTTAGGATAAAGGCTCCAGTCCCCGTCTCAGGAGTTTATAGCCCGATATCACACTGCTGAATTTCCTGTCCCCAAGAAGGATGCTTTCTTCTCCCAACCCAACAATTCTGTCTTAAGACTACTACTGGGAAACTCCAATTTTCTATTAGACTGTTTTTTTTTTATTTTCTGGAGAATGATAGTGCCTTTCCTAGCAAATTGTTGTTATTAAAATTTATTAAACAGTAATAGGAGAGAAGAGGGGACTAGGCAGTAGAGAGTTTCCAATACTGCATGGGACATATTTACACTAAAGTATGACCTGTTTGCCTGAAATTCAAATTTAACACCGGGTGACGTGTATTTGCTAAATCTGGCAACCCTACCCGAATATCACGCACACGCTCTGAGGAGTCAGGAGAGGCGCCTTGGTGTCATTGGAGCTATTTGACCACCTCATGTGCCACTCAGGACCGTTGTTTTCCTGTCCAGCAGGACCTGCTTGCGCACCAAGTGTGGACCTCTCGAGAGGCTGGCAGCCTCCTGAGGCTGTGCATGGGAAGCAGGTCACTAGACCCCAGTGTTCTGAGTCCTCTCCTACCGCTCTGCTTTTTACAGCCAACACCCAACTCCCTTAGTCCCATCCCCTTGAATTTTGACATTGAGTGGTTAAGGAAAAACTGAACTCAAGACACTGGTATCTGCTCTCTTCTCGCTATATCTTTTTCTCCCTTTCAAGGAAACAGAAATGAAAGACTTTCCCTACTTCTCCGTGCATCACGTCGTGAGGTCTCTCTACTCTCGATTTATAGTGAACTGGACATTCTAACACACCAGATTTTGTTCTTAATACAGCAAATGAACCTAAGTAACTTAGATGACCATTTCACTTTTGAAAACAACTTGGCTTTCAAGCTAACTGGCATGGTGCAGACTTGAAAACCTCAACATTGCTTCTTTGCATCCCTGTTGGAACGATCATAATCATTCCTTAGGTAGAGGTGTGCCCACAGCAGAATTGGGGAAGGTCCTGGTGGAAGACATGCAGAAAGATGAAGTGTTTTTATATTTTAAAAATAATATCCCAATGCATGATATGCATCCATCCCCAAAACACAGGTAATGTTTTCAAAAGCTGGGGCTTCTATACTCCATATCCAGGTTTTTCATTTTTATCTTCTATTTTCCATTTCTTTATCTTTACAATCAGCTTCTGGAACAGTTGAAAGACGATAAGGAATAGTCTTAGTGTAATAAAGGTACAGAAAATAGGATGGAAATAAAAGAAGACACTGTGAGGACAGTTCTAGCAAATGCAACATCCAAGTAATGGTAGTTTCATAAAAAGAGACGAAAGATTGAAGAGAAGATTTTCAAAAACAAATAATATAAGAAAATTTCCTAGAATTTGGGGACGTGAGATTTTTAGATCGAAATGGTCCGCCGAATGCAAAACACACAGAATGAAAATGAAGCAAAACAAAAAGGGACAATAAAGCACATCTCACGAGTTGTATAGAAAAGATTGTAAGAGGTTCTTGAGGAAAAAAAATTCCACGAAAAGCATCAAAAATTAGAAAGTCTTGAGATTTCTCAGTACTTGTGTAGATGCTGGAAATAAAGGAGAGGTGTCTCCAATGATGGAAAAGCACAATTATGGACTTAAAAAATGTATCCTGCCAATTCAGAATATATATTTTTCTCAGGGACATATGAGCCATCCCCCTCAGGGCTATTCTTCAGAATCAGAAGATGTTATTGCTGAAAAGGCACATAAGGAGGATCCTGTTCAGCATCTTCATTTTATAGATGAAAATGGAGGGCCCTGTCACCCAGCTGGGTAAGGACACTGCTGGAACGCAACCATTTCTCCCGTTGTCTTTCCTTTCTAGCTCCTCCGACAAAGTGATGCATGACGCATGGGTCATTAGCGGCAGAGTGGAGGGAGGGCTCCAGCTTGAACTTGAACTGGACCCATCACTGGTGTTTAGACATGTCTGATCATGTCCATGACTAGAGCTTTGAACCAAGCAGGCATCTATTTGCTTGTGGGGCTGTGAAGCCTTCTGGGAGGTCCTATAACAAAGGGGAGGGAGGCATGATGAACTTGACACAGTAACAGGGTCTCAGGCTTCTGAAGGGAAAGGCAATTTCAGCACAGCATGGGGTTGGCCCCCCTGCTTTGCCTCTCAGGCACATGGAGGGAAAGAGGAGAGGTGTTGTAAGTTAAAGCATAGAGAAAGTGCTTCACATAAAACTCCAAAAGGCACTGCAGTACTAGCCATTTCTTTGGTACCTCCTAAGAGAATGTGACAGAAAAGGGAGAAAGAGGCTCTTCTTCCTGCTTAACCACAAGTAATCGCGGCTTTGCTAGCTCATGGGCTTCGAGGTGTAGCAGGGGTCGTATCTAGGGATATGGTAGAACTCAGCCAAAGCGGCAGCGTTGTCTAGCGGGGCTGCAATGCCTGTGGGAAAGAGCAGTGGGCTGGGTTGTAGAGCGGGTGACAAAGCAGGGGAAGAAGAAAGAACACGTGCCTGCTATATTTTAGCTGGAGGACAGATAGGGCAACTTCTGGGGACTCTAACACAACCAATTAAACTTTTATTGGAGCTAAGAGGTCTTACAATTAGCAGGTAAGGGCAAGAAACACAAGTAAGTGCTGTCAACACCCATTAGCTCGACAATGGCCCCTAATTTGGAACTATTGGTTTAGTGGCCTCCAATTTTTTGTGTGTGCCCCTCTCCTCTACTTGTAAAATTGGAGGAGGAGGAATGAATCCTCAATATATGTACCTTTATTTATTTGTTACCTATCTCTTTTACGTATATATTATTGTGCTAATATAGTATATATGTTGTGAAGTTCGTACAAAAATAGACGTTAAAGAAGAATGAGATAAAAATAAATAAGAATGAAATTAACAGTATTAAAATATCACAGTAAAATATTAGCATTAGCTAATATCCCAAGATAAGGTTCATCTTAAATGATGATGAATATAAATAGATGTTTTGAATAGTCTCTCTAATCAGAGTGGCATCAAGGAGGTCCAGATTTATCTCGCCTGACAGTGTGTTGGTGGAGGTGGAGGGAGGGAATGAAGAGGAGTGTGGTTTTAAAGTCACGCTGGAGACGGCATCAAAGAGATTAAAGTCAAAATTTTTCAGGACAAAAAGGGGATAAAGCATTCCAGTCAGATAGTATGTTTGTCAGCTTGGGATGCTGTAACAAAAATGCTGTGGATTGGGTGGCTTAATTAATAAATATTGATTTGTCACAGTTCTGGAGCTGGAAGTCCAAGATCAAGGTGCTGGCAGATCCAATGTCTGGTGAGGGCCCACTTCCTGGCTTGCAGATGGTCACCTTCTCATTATGCCCTCAAGTGACAGATTTCAGACAGCAAGCCTTCGCATCCCTGTCCTTGTAAGGGCACTAATTCCATCATGGGGGCTCCACCCTCATGACTTCATTACCTCCCAAAGGCTCCACCTCCTGACACCATCACCTTGGGGGATAGGTTTCAACATGAATTTTGGGGGGAGGGGGCACAATCATTCAGTCCACAGCAGATACAGTCAGAGAATCTAAGTCTTTCCACATCCTTTATGTTACCGATGAAGAACTTGAGTCCCACAGAGGTAAAGATATTAAGCCAAAGCAAAAGCACAGAGTGATATGATATCATGGGCTCTTCAAAGAAGTGAGAGCAATTCAGCGTTGCTGAATGGAGTATGTAGGGTCTGATCTACAGATAGGGAGTAATGATCGCTAGAGAGAAAAGGGACAACAGAGTGGTGAGAGGTGACACGGGGTTGAGATTAGGCAAATCTTGTACAACATAGAATTTAACTTTAGTCTTTTTGTTCCTGTACTTAACCCATTACATATTAAGAGTTCAGTATGTGTGTCAACAAATATGAAGAGTCTGAGATTTTACCCTATGTTCGAGCTACCAAATTAGCTGCTACAGTTTCACAGATGCTTGTAGAAGGCATGCAATCCCTAAGTCAGCAATTGCTGTGCACTAGTGTAACCAAGTGTGAGTGTTTTGTGTACGAATTCTCCAAATCCCATTCCCACGGGTCAACACAAAGAGGGGTAGGTGGTTACTTGGAGGTGAAGTGGGTTGCATTACAGGAAAGGAGCCCTGAGTTTGGGGAGACAAATCTTTTATAGTAGGCAGTAGGCATATCTGCCCCATGCACTGGAGGAGGTGATCCCTCTCTCTTCCAAAGCTGTTTTCTATAAAAAGATACTTGAAAAGATAGCCCTCAACAAAGGCTAAGAGTACCTTGCTCTCAAAGTGCAGAAACATGAGAAACTCATGGAAAATTATCTCCCAGTAATGGGTCAAAAAAAAGACCTTGAAAGATCTATGACTAATATATCAAACCCTGGCTACTACACTCCCTGACAAACTGCAAGAAACTGATTCAGAAATATGGGCAGTTGTAATGAATCATCCTGGCAATGTCATGGCAACGTACACCCAGGTGTTAGCACAGAGCTACTTACTGTGTAGATCTTCAACAAACAACAGTTAAACAAGTGGAAAACTAGAACAATTCTGGGATCATTTATTCAGATGAGGTATGAATAATATTTCTTGTATTTTATTCTTAATAGATTTATATATTTTCCCTAATGTGCATTGCTTATTTTTATAAACACCAACAAAATACATATTATACAAACATACAGACATTCTATTTTAAACAATAACATATATATACAGCTTTATCATGCTTTAGAATTTGCTTTAGGCAGAGGTCTGAAAGAAGTTAAGTGTGTTGACTAGCTCTCACCTTGGACAGGCCACCTAACTTTATAAGTTTTTTTTAAATAGCATATAACATTTTATGTGCCTTGGTTTTACTTCTAACAAATTTAGAACTTGGGCTAAGTGATTTTTAAAATCTCTCCCTTCATGATTTTTAAAAATTTTAGATTTCCGAACGAGGAACTAGGTTACATATTAGGTATAACTTTTAGGCTATAAGACTTGTGACACTGAACTTTTGATGTTGGAAGTTTTGTGAGTTTTTCTCAAGTATTTTAAAGCAAAGGTAGCCTGCATTCCTGCAGTGGTTAAATATACTTCAAAGGAAATGCAGAGTAATTGTGTATTGATTCATGGTTCCCTGTGTCTCTCTAAAGCATATGACCTTTCTCTAAGCTAATGATTAGGTTTTAAAAAAAAGGGATTAGGTTTGGATCTTAGGTTTTGACTTACTTCTTTCCTCTTTTTTAATGCCTTTACTAAAAAAGTGAGGGAGGTCAGTTACATGAGAAGAGATGTGTTTGTTTCACTGAGTGTTACAAGACTTTCACGGCAATGTTAGCAGAAGTGGCAACCAGCCGCGATGAGCTCCACCGACGTCCAGGTTCCCACTGGGCACTGTCTTCTGGTTTCTTCTGTGCAGCCATGGAGGCTCTGGCAATCAGCTTTCTGAGAAGAGACAAGAAAAGAAGCTCAAAGACCTTTGGAAGGATGTGGGATGAGAAAAGGAGGGAAGTGGGGGTGATTCCGTGTCTAATGGCAAACGCCAAGTAGTTTTGAATGGGTCTGCGTGCTTGTGCTTTAATGGGTCCTGCAGTGATGCGTTACTCAGCCTGGCAATCCTACTCCAGAAATTCGACTGGCTATAGTTTCCATCCATTTCCAAAGATTTTACTTGAGGAAAATGGCTACTAATTCAGCGAATCCATGTCCCCTCAAATCTCCCTGCATCAGCCTATTAGTTCACTATTCATCACCCCATATGTCCATGAGTTATTACCTACTATTGCATCCATTGTAGTGGCTTGTGAACATTGACCGTATTCTCGTTTCAGTTAAAAGTGAATTCTTTTCTGTTATTGACTCTATTAACAAGAATTATGGGGAAACGTGATAATTTGTTCATGGTATCAGTGTGAGCATAATATTATTACTATAATAGCTAACATTTATGAATAATCTCTATGTTCATGACACCAGCCTAAGCATATTAAGTGTATTAATTTAAGTGCTTAATCCTCATATTAATCCTCTAAGGGGGTACTACTTTTATTCCTATATTATAGACAACAAAACTTAACACTGAGAAGTTAAGTAATATTGTGAAACAGAAATGGCAGGTCCACACCTGTAATAATTCCGCAGGTAAAAGCCTAATTTCTGTTCCACTATAGGAGAAGCTTCTATACGAGGCAAAGATGGACCAGGTTTAAAAATGATCCAATGAGACGCGATTTCTATAAAGGTACCTGTAGGTTTCATTACATGTCATTGGACTCCTGCAGTATACCTGAGTACCTCACCTAATTTGCAAAAATGGCACAGGTATCTCTATTTTGTATCATTGTAACAGTTGAAAAGGAAACAATGCCATCTGTTCGGCTTGTTAGTTGAACTTTCTTTAGAAAGGAGATCTTTGCAAGAGCTCTATGTGACACAGTGGTTAAAGTTTGGACTCTGAAGCCAGAGTACATAGAACTGAATCCCAATTCACCACCTACTAATTGTGTGACTTAGGGTGAATTGTGCTTAATCTTTAGGGAATCAATTTTGTCTATAAAACAGGGATGATAACATAACTTACTTCATATATATCTCCTACCCTTTAAGGTGCATAATTGAGTGGCTTTTAGTATATTCACATGCGTGTGAAATATCACCCTTAAGTAATTGCAGAACAGGCTTATCATCCCCCAAAGAAACCCCATATCCATTAGCATTCATTCCATATTCCTCCCTCCACCCAGCTCCTGGCAACTACTGATATACTTTCTATTTCCACGGATTTGCTTATTCTGGACATTTCATATAATTGGAATTATATAATATGTGACCTTCACGTCTGGCTTTATTTACTTAGCATAACGTTTTCAAGATTCATCCATGTCATAGTTGCCATTTTTCAGGTTGAGGGAGTTCCTTTCTATTCCTAGTTTGTTTAGTGCTTTTGCCATGAAGCGGTGTTAGAATTTTTGCATGTGTTGTGACGATCATGGGCTTTTCATCTTTATTCTATTAATATGGTGCATTACCATGGGCTGCTGGTGTGCAGGACGGCTGTGGAGCTAGGGAGAGGGCCATGGAAATAGGGGAAATTAACACAACACACAACTCACTGTTCTTAACAAGAGTCGGTTGTTTTTCTTGAATAAATACTCCTTGGATTGTTGCAAACCTTTGGCTAATTTCCAGAATTCTGAAAATGATGAGTTGACAATTTTTCCCAGTGTTCCTTTTGCTTTTATGAAGGAGTGAATTTTCAGAGGTTTTTATTCCACCATTCCTGCTAACATCTTTCCTATGCTTTTGCTAAAGATTGGATAAGTTAATAAATATAAGCTACTTGCAATAGTGCTTGACACATAGTAAATACCATAGGATTATATTTAGTAAATTTATCCGTAGTTCAGTTGGGCTTTTGGAGAAGTCTGCTGGGCTAGGAATAGAGAAAGTGTTTTTTCCCCTTTTTGTAAAAAATATTTTTATTGGGGTATAGTTGATTTACAAAGTTGCGTTAGTTTTAGGTGTATAGAAAAGTGAATCTGTTATACATATACATATATCCACTCTTTTTAGCTTCTTTTCCCATATAGGCCATTACAGAGTATTGAGTAGAGTTCCCTGTGCTCTACAGTAGGTCCTTATTAGTTATCTATTTTATATATAGTATTGTGTATGTGTCAGTCCCAATCTTCCAATTTATCCCTTCCCTCTCCCCTTACTCCCCAGTAACCATAAGTTTATTTTCTACATTTGTAACTCTATTTCTGTTTTGTAGATAAGTTCATTTGTAGCCTCTTTCCAGATTCCACATATAAGCGATATCATATGATATTTGTCTTTCTCTGTCTGACTTACTTCACTCAGTATGACAATCTCTAGGTCCATCCATGTTGCTGCAAATGGCATTATTTTGTCCTTTTTTATGGCTGAGTAATATACCATTGTATATACGTACCACATCTTCTTTATCCATTCCCCTGTTGATGGACATTTAGGTTGCTTCCATGTCCTGGGCCCCCTTTTGTTTATAGAAAACAATCTGTAAGAAGCCCAGTGCATTTAGAAAAGGTCAGTAATAGCCCTGGGCTTTTATTTGGTGGAGGAGAATCATAACTCCAAACCTTTTCACCTTCTTCCCATACTGCCCACTGAGAAGACTTTCCTATTTTCTACATAGATCCAAGGATTCCAATCTGGCTGGCAAATCTGGTTTTTGCTCTTCATTACTTTCAATAATCTGTGCATAATTTAATGCCCTATATTTCAGAATCAAAAGGAGAAAAGAGAAAGGGCTGGTAAGATGATATAAATTAAATTACAAAGAAATTGCGAGTTTTTGTTCAATCCAAGGGCATGAATCTCTGCTGTTATTCTATTTTGGAGATTACCTCCCACTTTATGAGAGAACTTCTATACAGTGGTGAAAGTGTTCCAGATCTTGATTTGGGTGTTGGTTATATGGGCGTTTGCAGTTGTCAAAACTTATCAAATTGTACCCTTAAGGTCAATGCATTTCATTGTATATACATTTTGCCTCAATAATAAAAAAGTATCTTTCGTTGTATCTCTTTGAAATATTTGGTATTTGTAAACATTTGGAATGCTGAAATGACTTCTCCAGGGCCATACGGTATCTTTGTGTTGGATACGGAATAAAAATGGGGTCTTTGGACTCCTATTTCATAGCTCCACTTCCCAAATTATAGGACTGAACTTATTTTCCATGAAATTGGAAATAGTGCTGTACAAGTATCTACCAAATAAACTCTCTCTTGTTATCATTTGAGTGATTACCTTGCTTACTGATGAGTAAGAGTATTGGCAATTTGAAAAGGGAGAAGTCAATATTTATGACTATATGCTAGGCTGAAGATTGATAATAGTTAATGTTAATAACCCTGAGAACAGATAGCAAATCAATTTATTAGAGCTCTTTTTTTTGCATCATATGTCAATTCTTAATATTTATTTGTTTAGAGATATTTTCTTATTTTTATTTTTTGGTGCTTATTTTAATAATAATGTGCCTACACATCCATGTTTACCTTTCAATTTTGCCTACTGCTCTAGAAGATTATCAAAAACATTTATTATTCTCAAGGTGACAGATCCTCCCTAAGATAACAAGTGATCATAATTAAACATGTAAACAGGGACCCAGTGTCTGTGAGTAGACAGTTAAAGAACATTTGGGGTATATGAGCGAGTAACAACACGGCAAATATGTTCCTTTTATAATGCTCAAAGCATATGCCCTAATCATTATTTTTGTAGGTGACATAAATATTATGAATCCATAATGCGTTATTTAGTATTCTAAACGATGCTTTCATAATAAAAATTCTTGGAGATGGGAGATCAACTTCAATTTAACTCAAATATTTCCGACAATTCAAAACATATCGTATCCAGATATTATCTGGGTGCTTGTGGAGAGCATTATAGGCTTGAGATTTGTAAATGTTTTGTTAAAAAGAAAAAAATGCTGTTGGTATAATTTAAAGGCATGTTAAAATAATGAAGTTACTTTAATCCTAGTCTGCCAGGTAAATAGAAAAATTCATTAGTGATATTTTGAGATCCTGAGTTAAAAAAAAAGACAAAGACTGAGAAAGGCAGCAGTAATAATTCCTTGCAAACGAGCTGACACACAACACACACACACACACACACACACACAACCTCCTCACAGTTATCCATTCATTGCTTTAAATAACATGATCCTAATTCACATCTAGACTTGACTTGTGAGATGATGGAATCCATCCCAAGCTGGTCTGATGCATCTCTTCCTTGGGATATTCGGTTTGAAACAGGGAGAGTCAGCTTTGTGTCTGTCTTGTGGCTGAAGCTGTCAGACGAAAATCTCCAGAGTTGATAGCTGTGTTCCTGTCATGCGATCCTGCAGAAGGAGAGAGAGAAACAAATCGGATATACAGACGTGAGCAGAGTGGACAGCAAAAGGGGTCTGAGCTCCACCGGGTTCCTGGTTCTAGTGTTTCCTGAGGTCCAGTTGCATTCCCATTCTCAGGTTCTGAAACACGATCGACATTCTCATAACATTTTTTTTTCCTTAAGCCCTTTTGAGGGTTTATTTTTGTAAGACAAACTTTTTGGAAAAATGTTAGTATGTATTTAGATATATTTTAGTATATCCAAAATGTGGACTCCAACTGGGAAGACGTGGAGACCTGTCTGAAAGCAGATGAAATGTCAGCCTATTCAGCAGGCGATGTGTTTAGAAGGCAAATCTGAAGTTACCCCATTTTTGATAAACCCAATAACAGTAAAGTGCATTAGAGGCACTTGTCACAGCTCGGTTTCGAAAAAGAAGACAGAAGACACACAAAGGCAGTTAAAATAGCTATCCTATGGTGTAGGGATCTTCTTCCCTGTGGTATTTTCAAATAATAAAGCAGATGCCTGACATTTGGGAGGGAAAATTCACACGAGATGTATCTAGAAATCCTTCAAACACTCCACTCCTGAAACACTGCTCTAAAATATACTCTTTGTTAATGTAACGAGGTTGGTAATTTCTACTTCCTAGACTTACTGTGTGGACAAAATGAGATTGTGTAGGAAATGGGACGCAGACATGGCCAAGGGTGGCTGGGGCCACTGGAGACCCAAGGGTCTCCTGCTCTCAGATCAAGCCCCTCAAATCAAAATTTCTTTCTTGTATGGCTCACAAAGAGCTAAAGCACAAATTTAAATCTTCCCTGTGATTTTAGAATTTAGGAAGACTCGAAATGTTTCTAAATGTGGGCACTGGCCCATATGGTGCTGGCTACTCCTTCTCTCTAAGTGGGGCATTCCCAGGTGTGGAGCTGACACACGGCTCCGATGAGCCTGACGGGTATCCGTCTCTGAGAGCACAACCTTGGGTACCTGGGTGAGGGGCCAGGCACCAGAGAACCACTTAGAGAACTGCAGTGAAATTTACTGAATGGCTCCATTGTGCTAATATGCATCAGTGGGAAAATCTACACCCTTGTGGGCTTTCTATTATATACCTCCTTGGATATTTTATTCACCAACACATAACCAGATAACCCCTCCACCTTCGCATTCAGAAATGGAGAAATGCGTCAGAAATGGAGAAATCGTCTTCTGGAATTCACTTTTATAATTATAGTCCTAAGTCATTCCTGTGTATTGAATGTATGACTTTCCAAATGGTCCCATATATGTATTTAGGTACGTAAATTATATAGTATGATTTTGTATTATTTTTGCTACAAATATTCCACGGGATGTTTTTTTTTTTTTCCTTCTAAAATTGTAAGGTCAAAGGTGCTGCAAAGAGTTCAAGTTGTAAAGTATTCTATAGTTATAGCAAAGCTAGATTGCTATTTTAGTGCCTTAATCCAGCCACAGCTGTGCGGGATCCAGGTGCCAGTAGGGGAAAAGTGAAACTTAATGTAGAGGATTGTAGCTCCCCTTCCTGGCCCTATGTATTTTTCAATCCCACTTTTTTCTATTCTTTCCTTTCCTGTGTTAGACCCAACCCCTTTGTAATCATAAGAGAAAACCCTCCAGGGATTCTCAACCTCCATTCTTTGGGCCATTAATGATAAACTCATCAGAGCCAAGAAATTTCATGTGGAATGTGGTCTTCCAGATGTCTTGTCTTTTGCAACTCTGTGATGACAGAAGGGTTCTGTAACTGTGCTCTCTGATACAGTAACCGGTAGCCACATGGAACTAGTGAGCACTTAATGCTAATGAACTGAATGAACTGATTCCACTAAGGATCTGAATTGTTAGTTGTACTTAATTTTAATTAATTTCAATTTAATTAGCTAGATGTGGTTAGTGACCTCCAGATTAGATAGTACTGTTCAGACACTAATAACTTCTCTCCAATAGATGCTTCAGACCTGCTAGAGTGTTGTTATTTTAACTAAACTCACCGATTTCCCTGACTGATGGGAACAGGATACTTGCACCACACTGTGCAAAAGTACCCTTTGTTCTTTCTGCTCTATCATTTCACTGCATCTGCCTCCTTAGAGCTCAAGCCATGGCTGGGTGGCACATACAGCTTGAGTTATTTTCTGCTTCACGGCCTGGTTTTGCCCTGGCATCATTCAAGTAACAAGGCCAGGTCTGGACTTCTCAGATGTAATCACTTGCAGGAAGCTACCGGCCCTGGGTTGAGAGACACGCTTAGACACAGTCAGATCCAGAGGAAAGGAAAAGTAGAACATATAGCGATGGGCATCTCAACTTTACTATCATCTTACCAAGGTTTGCGCTTATAACACGGTAACGGCATTACTTAATATTGAAAATTGTTCTGAGACAGTTTGAATGGAAGACATGGGACAAAGGTTTATTGCACTGCATGGTATTGATCCGATCGTATTCTATCACACACTGAAATTGTGCTTTTAACGAAATAGACCCATTGTAATTGAGAGCTTCAGGGGAGCTGAGAGATACTTTGTAACAGATCAAATTTTCAAATTCAAACTTTTACTTCACTTAGATAGAGAGGAAATGGGATAATTTACGGGATGAATAAAAGGAGAGAGAAAGGAGATACAAAGAAGCATAAGGCTCTTGTAATTGTCATTACTAGTCTCTGACACAAGAGGGAAGCAGAAATTAACTCAAGATTCTTCTCTATTCGTTATCCAAGTTATCCACGAATAGGCAATCTTCATACAGTAAAATGGACAAACATTTAAATAAGACAGTTTAAATAAGACAGTTTATTGTATCATTATGAAAGAGTTTGTTATTATTTTAACATCAGAAAGAGAAGCCACAATACCTGTTTTTGCTGCCAGGGGGAGATTCTAGAAAGCAATGCACACAGTACTGATGAGATTAGGGTTAGAAGTCAAACAAGTTAGGAGTCGTCATGGCTCAAGTTCATAGTAACTGGGTGACCTCGGGCAAATCCCGTAGCTGCTCTGAAACCCAGTTTCTTCATCTGTAAAACTGAGATACTCATGCCTGCCCACATCCCAGAATTGTTGCAAGCATCCCATGATACTATGTATGTGGGGGACATATATTTCCAATACAGGTGAAGTCCCCAATAAGTGGTAGCTGCTATGATTTCTTTTTTACAGTTGTTGGCAGAAGCCTTGTGTTGTTTGTCATTCTTGTGAGAATTAAATAAAAGCATTTCTCTAGAAAGTATTTTTTGTATTGTGTGCAGAAACTGGTTGCTATCTTCTGTCATGTGGAATGTGAATGTGTGTGTGTGTGTGTGTGTGTGTGTGTGTGTGTGTGTGTGTGTCTGTGTTGGCGGGTATTTCCTGTTTCTGGGGAAATTAACTTTCAACTCTCTCACTTTCTGCACCACTGTTGTCTTTACTGCTGTCTTCTCTCCTCAGCTTCTGGTAAATGAAAAGACATCTCCTTTCATTTTCAGCTATGAGTGTTTACACGTAATCTGGGTTGGAGAGTTTAGGGCATATGTCTCTTTAAAATATAAGCTATGATTTGCATCTCAAGGAGGAAGTTGGGAAAATTTGGAGCTGGTGACACAGAGTGGAAAAGGAAGAGATCTGAAATATGCATAGTTTAACCAAGTTGAAAGTACATTTTACAATTATACAAAATGACCAATCCATACCATTTTAAATGTGAAAATTTTCATGCTAAAATAAAATTTACTCAGGCCTGTTGACATTATTTATCATTATTCTCCCTTTTGAGAAAATTCTCTGTTTACTGTAGAGTATAAATCAAAAGTGCAAGCACATCTCCAGAGGCAATGTTTATAATATTAAGAACAGAAATCATTTAAAAGTACATTAAAGCTTTATTCAAACAAAAGATGATAACTGTGAATAATTGTTTTTTCTAATCATCAGAAGAGACCCTAGAGAGAGCCTGTAGTGGGCAAGCGTTGACCCTATATGCCCGCAAAGAAGCACTGGCTATTTCATGTAATTGCAATGTATTATACTGAATTTCTTGAAAACTCTACTAGGCCTCCTAGACTCATCAAGAATTAGTGAGATTTTACTCATATTCATTTGTCATATGAGTTCCTTCGTCGTAAATCGTGTCTTTCTTTTTCCCCCCCTTCAAAATTCCTTGGTATTTTTCCGATTTTCTGGTTCTACCCAGACCTAGCCACCCCCGGCTCCTAATTTTTACTACCTCTCCCAGGTAACTTGCAGCAGCCATCTAGCTAGTACATCAAGTTGCAAGCTCTTTAATTCCCAAAATTTCCTCCATATTTTATTAATTCTTAAACCCATTTTCATCTAATCATTCCACTTCTTTAAAATCTTTACAACCTACTGCTTATATTAATATTACCATTTCTGAACCAGCACAGTGCCTAGTTAGGATATACCTACTTACTTTCTCTAATCTTACAACAGTACTTTAAAGGATTAGCCCCACTTTAGAGATGACAAAATGCTTGAGTGTGAGGTGTGGGGGGGGGGAGTTAAGTAACAACATGTGTGTGATATGTAAACACCAAGGTTTTACTCCAAAGCCCACTTTATTTCTCAAGGTTCACTACATCTTATGGTGACACGTGTGTAGGTTATATTTCTGCTTGTCTTTCAAGACCTTCCAAAGACTGGTTTGGTGCTACTTTTTATACTCTTTTTCTTCTTTAAGGATCTTTCTTGGGACTTCCCTGGCAGTCCAGTGGTTAAGACTCCGAGCTTCCAATGCAGGGAGCACAGGTTCAATCCCTGGTCAGGAAACTAAAGTCCTATGTGCCCCGTGGCATGGCCAAAAAATTAAAAAAAAAAAAGATCTTTCTCTGTCTTTTCACATCATTGTTATATTGCTCTACAAATAATTATGTTCATTCTTTTTCACATCATTGTTTTATTGCTCTACAAATAATTATGTTCATTCTGTGCTCAAATGGGTCTACTCGTAATAAACGACCTTTTTGTTTTTCTGAAGAACGTTTCCTTACTTTGTTCATGTTCATTATACCCATGTTTATTTTGTCCATGTGTTTTCTAAGCCAGCTTGTTTTGCATTTCAAGTTTAAAATGTTATGGGCGCTCCAGACAAGATGGGGTAGACACACTTCTCCCCATTCCTCCTGGTAAGTACAACTAAAAACCCTGAACATTATGTTTAAAACAAATATAAGAAGACTCTGTAAGCTGGGGCAGTGGGGGGAAAGGCAGACCAGTTTTGGAGACATCAGGACGCCAAAAATGACATGGTGGTAAATTCCCTGCATTTTCCTTTTGCTTCATATATTATCCCAGGCTGGGCCCTGGAGAAGCCAGCAATTTGGGAACACTAGTGGGCACAGACAAAACAAGTCCCAAGAAAAGCTTGCTTTCTCTAGTCAGAGGATAAGAGAAGGGGCATCCTAGCAAGAGAGACAACTTTTAGACAACAACCACCATCCGCAAGCCAAACGCCACAGGGAAAACTATAGCCCCATCGCTACACCTGCCTGTAAAGTTTGAGTAGGGAGCTTCGACTTCCAATCGGGACAGGCTACAACTAGGCACCTCCTATCCCCGCTGGAGTGGTATGAGAGAAGGCCAAGTGGGGACTGGGGGCTTCCTTGGCAGAGGCCATATGGAGACTTGGAACTTTCATCCCCACACAGTGGGAATGAGGAACCACTCCTTCCACATCTGTGGTTCTGCAGATCTGAGAGTCAGGACTTTCATGATGGCCCGGGTAATGAGTGCGCCCCCACCCCACCACACACACAATGGTGTCAGTGGAAGTCACGTGGGGAGGAGCAAGGAGGTGTTCCTCCTTCTTCTAACCAGAGTGGGTCATCAGAACCCTAGTGGGGAGTCTGAATTCCCACCCCTACTGTGTGAAAAGAACCTAGGTGATGAATCTGAATTTCCACTCCCGCATAGCCAGCCGTAATCACGTGGTACCTCCCTTCACCTGCTGGCACAATGTCAGAGGAGGTCTGCTAAGACAGAAGATTTAAATAGGATCCAAAGTCTCATAATATGATACCACAAATGTCCAGGATATAATTGAAAAACACTTGTCATACCAAGATCCAGGAAAATCTCAACTCAAATGAGAAAAGTCAGCATCAGGCGCCAATACCAAGGTGACACAAGTGTTAGAATTATCTGAGAAGGATTTTATAGCAGCTATCATAAAAATGCTTTGAAAAGCAATTATGAACACACTTGAAACAAATGAAAAGACAGAAAAGTTCAGCAATGAAACAAGATAAAAAGTCAACTGGAGGGCTTCCCTGGTGGTGCAGTGGTTGAGAGTCCGCCTGCCGATGCAGGGGACACGGTTCGTGCCCCGGTCTGGGAAGATCCCACTTGCCGTGGAGCGGCTGGGCCCGTGAGCCATGGCCGCTGAACCTGCGCGTCTGGAGCCTGTGCTCCGCAACGGGAGAGGCCACAACAGTGAGAGGCCCACGTACCGCAAAAAAAAAAAATCAACTGGAAATTTTAGAACTGAAAAACTACAATAACTGTAATGAAAACTTAATGGTAGAATGGAGAGGTCAAAGAAATTAATCAATGAACTGGAAGATAGAACAATTGTAATTACTCAATTTGAAAAATAGAGAAAAAATCCACTAAAAGAATAAACAGTGGGAACTACATGACCATAAAAAAGATTTAACATTCACGTCATCAAAATCCTGGAAGGAGAGGAGAAAGAAAATGAGGCTGAAAAAGTATTTGAAGAAATAATGGCTTAAATTTTCCCACTTTGGCAAAAGACACAAACCTACAGATTAAAGCAGTGTGTGACTTCCAGACTGGATAAATCCAAAGAAATCCTTGCCAAGATATCATAATTGAATTTCTGAAAACTAGAAAAAGCGAAAATGAAAGCAAGAAGAGAGAAACAACACTTGCTTATGGGAGGAAATAATTCAAACAACAGCAGATTTCTCATTAGAAACCGTGGAGTCCAGAAGGAAGAGTATACAACTAGTAAGTGCATTCAGTAAGATTGCAGGCTACAAGATAAACATAGAAAAATCAATTGTACTCCCGTATAGTAGGCAATGAACATGTTACTATCCAAAATTAGGAGATGATATCATTTCAAATTAATCCAAAGTTAAATACTTAGATATAATCTTAAAAAAACATGTACAGGGCTTCCCTGGTGGCGCAGTGGTTGAGAATCCGCCTGACGATGCAGGGAACACGGGTTCGTGCCCCGGTCCGGGAAGATCCCACATGCCGCGGAGCGGCTAGGCCCGTGAGCCATGGCCGCTGAGCCTGTGCTTCCGGAGCCTGTGCTCCGCAACGGGAGAGGCCACAGCAGTGAGAGGCCCGCGTACCGCAAAACAAAACAAAACAAAACATGTACAGAACTTGTATATTGAAAACTACAAAACACTGAAGAAAGAAATCAAAGATCTAACCAAATGGAGAAACACATTGACTTAATGAATTGGAAAAATCAACATAGTGTAGATATCAATTCTTTCCATGTCAATATGTAGGTTTAATGCAGTTCCTGTCAAAATCCAGGAAAATCTTTTGTAGATGTAGATAAGATGATTCTAAAACTTATATTGAAAGGTAAACGAACTAGAATAACTAAAAGAGTTTTGTAAAATAATAAAGCAAAAGTAATCACTCTACCCAATTTTAAGAGTTTTAAATAGCTACAGTAAACAAGACGGTGTGATAGGGAACAGAGCCCAGAAATAGGTCCATACAAGTACAGCCAACTGATTTTTGACAAATGTGTAAAAATAATTCATTGGAGGAAGGATAGGCTTTTCAACAAATGGTGCTGAAACAATTGAATATCCTTAGAGGGGAAAAAGGGAGAGAGCCTGGACATAAGGCTCGCACCTTATGCAAAAATTAAGACAAAATGAATCATCAATGTAGATGGGAACGCAACACTAGAGACCCTTAGGGAATAAAAATATAGTAAAAAATCTTTGGGACCTAGGGTTAAGTGAACAGTTCTCAGATACGACACACCAAAAGCACATTCCATAAAAGAAAAAAAATCGGTAAGTTGGGCTTTATCGAAATTAACAACTTTTTCTTTGCAAATTACCCTGTCAAGAGGTTGAAAAGATAAGCCACGGACTGGGAGAAAACCTTTCCAAATCTCATGTCTAACAGAAGTTTCATATCTAGATTTCTCAAAACTCAACAGTAAAAACAGCCCAAACAATCCAAATAGAAAATGGGCAAAAGACATGAAGTGCCATTTCATTGAAGAGGATACAAAGATGGTTAATATGAACATGAAAGAATTTTCAGCATGATTAGCCATTAGGGAAATGCAAATTCAGACCATGATGAGATATCATTAGAAACCCATTAGAAGAGCTTAAAAAAAATAGTGACAACATCAAATGCTGGTGAAGATTCAGAGAAACAAGATCTCTCATACATTCATTGCTGGTGAGGACGTTAAGTGGTACAGCCACCCGGGGAAATAGTTTGGCAAATTCTTTTTAAGATAAGCATACGCTTGGCGTAAACACCATCTTTATACTCCTGGATATTTATCTCAGAGAAGACTTACATCTACACAAAAACTTGTACACGATTATTCATATCAGCTTTATTTTTAACAGCCCAAAACTAGAAACAACCTAGAGACAACAAAAACTAGAAATGCCCTTCGATAGGTAAACACCTAAAGGAAGGGTGGTACATCCACGCCATGAGTACTACTCAGCCGTAAAAGGGAATTAACTACTGATACACACAACATCGTGAATAGTTTTCAGGGGTGTTATGCTGAATGGAAAAAAGCAGTCTTGAAGGTCACACTCTGTATGATTCCATTTATATAACACTTTCAAAGTGACACAAATATAGGGATAAAGACCAAATTAATGGTTTCTAGGGATTAGGGATGGTGGGAATCCGGGGTGTGTGTGTGTGACTATAAAGAGTAGCAGGGGGGAGATCTTTGTGGTGATCTGATACGTCAGTCTCTTGATTGTGGTAGTGGTTACGTGAATTTATACATGTGATAAAACAGCTCAGCGTTACACACCCACGTTGTTCTGATGTTACTTTCCGCCTTTTGATGTTGTTCTCTGGCTATGTAAGATGTCACTATTAGAAGAAACTGGATAAAGGATATAGATGACCTCAATATACTATGTTTGCAACTTCCTAGGTATTTGCAATTATTTCAAAATAGAAAGTTTTTCTCATAGTACAAATACTTTTTATTTGGGAAGATGGGGAGGGAGGACCCAAGGAATGGAGCCGTCCACCAGGAGCTTATCATGACTTCCAGTCTCTGGGTAGAACGTCTAGGGGCTGTGTCTCAGGTGGGACTTGCCACAAGAGATAGAATGGAGTAGAGTATCAACTGTCACCAAGCCTGACTCACCCCACGTGGGATGGTAGAGGAAGGAATGGATACTGAATAAGTGACCCAGAGTTTTCTGGGGCTCAGTGGTCATGGACGCCACCTGGCTGTATCACCAGGGTCTAACCAATGACCTCAAGAGCTGCTTGCTCTAGGGCCTCCTCAGTTGGTTCCCTGTTCACGGCATTCAGGCCAAAAGTGTCTTGGAGGGGAGCTCAGATGTGATCAAGGTGAAGCCAATGACTGGCTCAGATCTACTTTTCATCTGATAACCCATCAGCGTTCAGAGTGGAAGGGGCTTGTGGGGTGGGGCGTGTGGACACCCATCGGGTCAGTATCCACTGAGCCTCATCCTCTCTCTGAGGCTCTCTCCATCTAGAGCAGAACTGGGTTTATCTTCTGGAAGTTCAAATTGGCCTTTGTACTCATATAATTTAAAAAAGGGATGGGGACCGCTGTCACTTAGGAAGCAGGGTTGTGTCATTTGTCAATATGTCAAACTGGTAGGACAGGAAGAATCTACACTCCAAATAGCTGGGCAGTCCGTCTGTATCTGGAGGGCAAATGAGGTGGAATGAAACTTCAGGGGGGTGTCTTCCCGGGGGAACAGTGTTCCCTAACCCTTCTTGGCATTTTATCCCAGAAAGAATAGAAAGTGGAGCCTGCTGGGATGTCCTGTCTTCGAGGAGAGCCTGTGATATGGATGCTTTGATTGGGAATCACGTTACTTTCCAGGTACACAGACCTGGAAGGAGGGAGGGGGACAGACCAGACGGGACAGGTACGGGAAACTGACCTGGCTATGGGCCGTGACAAGACCCCATGTTCAGGTCCACTTTGTGCAGGTGTTTGCACCACAGAGACTCAGCTGACATGTGGAAGATGCCCGGGACAGTGACACAGCGCCCCTGAAAGGCTTGTCATGAGAGGGGTATAACCCCTGGGGTGGCAGGAGTTTGGAAACTTCTGGATGAGCCGGCTGGCCTTTAGAGCACTGCTCTGCTCCTGAGTGCTCGCCAGGGAAACTGACTGGGTTAAGATAGCAAAGGAGGAGGTACTCTCTGTGGGCTCACTCTTTCCTAACTCTATGAACATCAAGACGGGAATTCGTTTCTGCTTCTTGCCTCTGTTGGGATCGCCCCAGGAATGCCCCGGCAGACCCAACAGTGAGTAGTGGGAAAAAATGGAGGCAGGGACATGGGAAAGAGGCTGCCCGATAGGCCGTGGTAGTTACTACTGTCACGAAGATTAGTTTGACTAGTTGGTTCTCCTGTAGGATCTCTTATTTTTTATTTGTTGAAGTATAAAGTTTCACTCCTTTCATTAGCGGTCAAAGGCGAAAAAGGAACAGCAAGTCCATTTTCACAGTTTCAATCCAGGAGGTGGAGGGATTCCCAGGCCTGGTATCTAACTAGAAGGGCAGGAAATTTAAATTTGCTTTGTTAATGCTTTATATTCATCAAGAAGCTCGAGTTGTAGGTTTCAGAAAGTGTGACAGGGCTTCAGGTAGAACCCAAATACCCCTACTGTAGTATGTCAAGAAGTTATAGACGTCTTAAGTCAGAGTGTGGACTGGCATTTGTACATCTGTTTTTATAAAGGGCCGAGTGGAGACAATGAGTTTTAACTGGAGTAGATATGACCTATATCCCGTGGAGGTGCTTACCCACGATTTCACTGTATGTATAACTAAAGTCCTCTTTGTGATGGAAAATTCTGACTGAAATCATGTGAATTATAAACCATAGTTTCCCCATTCGTGGCAGTCTCTATAGAGTTAGGGATTTTCGGCCAGTGTTATTATCTGTTTTTCTGAAAGTGAGATAGAGGAATTAATCATCTCCCTGGAGATACTCAGGATGCTGGAGGGAAATTGTTTTCAGAACCCAGAACTTCAGAGCTCTTGGCCGCTCTCAGAGGGCTAAACCCAGAGTTCTGTGCCTCATTTTGCCTACCTGTAAAATATGGAAGTTCTTACCTCTGCTGTTTTAGGGAATGGCTAGTGCAGACAGATTGGGAGTACAAAGGAAATACACAACAGGGTGTCAGAGTAGAAGGATCAAATATAATCAGGTCAGCGTTGCACAAATATGTGTACAATTCAATTCCTGGAGTCCCCAGAATGGATGTGATATAGATGCCAAGTCTGGCAGGAAGCTCCAGTTCTTTCCAGAACTTGTTCACTGGACTTCGGGGTATAAGAAGAGAATTCTGTTGTCTCTACGCTGGTCTTTCAGGCATCTCATACCAAATTCCAAGGTCTTTTGGCTTCAGCCTTTAGAAATCGGACACTTACCTTCCTTACTCCCTCCCTCCCTCCCTGTCTCTCTCTTTCTTTTCCTTCTTTCTCTCTCTCTCTTCCTTCCTTCCTTTTTTTTTTTTTTTGCGTTATGTGGGCCTCTCACTGTTGTGGCCTCTCCCGTTGCGGAGCATAGGCTCCGGATGCACAGGCTCAGCAGCCATGGCTCACGGGCCCAGCCGCTCCGCGGCATGTGGGATCCTCCCGGACCAGGGCACGAACCCATGTCCCCTGCATCGGCAGGCGGACTCCCAACCACTGCGCCACCAGGGAAGCCCCTTCCTTCCTTTTTTTTTTTTTTTTTTTGCTTTTATTCCCCCAGTTTTCAGGCACATTTACAAACTTGCAGCTGGGGCTGGTCTTACCAATCCTAGAAATTCTTCCTCTTCAACTATTTTCTAAAAAGTCTCCCTCCTCCCTGTCCCGCCGCCATTCACAAGGGGATTTTGAGCCCCTTGAGTTCACATCCCTGAAGATATGCACCACCCTCAAAAATATCTATATTGAATGAATGAAAACTGTGAATGTTTTCCTAGTGGTGGTCAGATGAAAATAACGTGGATGTTATCACATCGTTACACTGAGAGACTATTTGCTTTACACTAGCTTTCTGCTAAAACTTCCAGTACATTTTTTTCTTTTTAAAATAATTTGCTTCCTCGTGCACCTCTCTATCAATTTCTAGTTCTAGTCTACATTCCCATCTAGTTCCTAGTTCACCGGCAGAGCAGAGACAATGGACACTGTCAGGGTCTGAAAAACAAACCCTCACAGGGTGTGGTTACCACCATCAATTACCTCGGTTCTTAGTCATTATTCAGTTTTTCTCCCCCTTGTGAAAGGGGTTTTAAACAATATCAAAACACTTCCAATAGATAGAAACATTAGCGTCAAAATGCCCATCAAAGGGAGGAAATAAAGTCACTTTTTTCTTTCACTCAGTGGAACTCAGCATTGTCGTCCAGTGGAGGAAATACGCTGACCCTGCACTTCTTGCAATTACCTTTTCCTGCTACTGCCTCCTGCTCTAAAGAGGAAAAGGAAACACTTCTGGAAACTACGATTGAGTAGTAGGTTACTTCCAACCGAGGCCAGAGGTAATCATTAGTTTTAGCAACTTGTGGTTCAATAAAAACTATCTGTAGCAATGTGACAGGAAGCTCTCTCTTTCAGGGAACACGATTAGTTTTTATTCAATCCCTGCTCTCTTTCTAAATATCATGTTGATAGAAATAAAAACACACTCCTGAAACAACAAAAGAAATGGTGGGTATATCAAGATTTTTGCCCTGAGACGTTTGTCTTAACTCTCACCTTGCTTAGTTGACATACACTCTCTTGAGGCAAAGATGGAATAAATAGTCCAGAGTGACAGTGGAGTCGAATCTCAAATGACCTTATGCCTCAACCGTGCACCATTTAAAGCAGCGGACCCCAACATTTGTGGCACCAGGGACCGGCTTCATGGAAGACAATTTTTCCAGCAACGTGGGGGAGGGGGCGGGACGGGCGGTAATGCAAGCGATGGGGGGCGGCAGATGAAGTTTCACTGGCTTGTCCGCCGCTCACCTCCTGCTGTGCCGCCTGTTTCCTAACAGGCCATGGATCAGTACCAGTCTGCGGCCCAGAGGTTGGGGACCCCTGGTTTAAAGGTTTGTTCCAAAAATATCAGACACTCTGAAAGGTTAGATGTCCGTAAAACTGCTTTCCCTTCTATGAGTGATGTTGAAACTCATGATTACCTTAGCTTGGGCACCTGGGAACAGTCAGGATCTGTTTTGTTGCAGAAGGAATGAATGCATAGCATTAGAAGGATGATAGGACTGGGTGTTTCTGACCTTCGAAGCAGACTTAACATGAAACAAAGCAAGCAAAAACTGTAAATATTTAGCAGGAAATGTTACCAAGTTTTAGAGGGGAAAGATGATACAATCTCTAAAGGGTCATTAGCTTGGGGATAGTCATGACCTTGAGAACACAGCTCCATCCACTAAGTGACCAGTTGGTAAATCTGTGCAGAGAGCTCCATCTACCCATATCAGCTCAGGGTCAGTTTGATCTTCTTGTGGGTGTTTTGTATTTTGTTTCAGGTCTTTAAAAGCTATTTAAAAAACACAAACAACAACAACAGCAACAAACCCTGCTTTTCTTTTTCCTACTTCTTGTTCCTGAGCCCTACCCACCTCCCTTTTTGGCTCTTGTCTACCTTTGCAATTTCTGGCACGTATGTGCTCTGCTGCATGCCAGTTTCAGGTCAACAGATGTTGTCATGAAAAACAAGAACTAGAAAATTAGAAAATCTCACTGCTTTGCAATGCTTATTAGCAGGAAACTGCAACAATATGCTTTATATTTTTTAGTAGAGAGCTCTTGTGGGCATCCTACTCATCGGTTTGTATATTTTTAAACTTTCTTTTTTGAATACGTGTTATTTTTGTAGTGGAAAAAACCATTTAATTTGGAAACTGTAATGACCTTCTCATCCGCTTCTCTTTAGCTTTGTCTCTGCGATAAAGTCTGATACAGCATATGCAAGTGTGTAGAAAAACTATGGCCATTAACAAAAGAAGCTTTCAGAGGAAACATGTTTTTGAAAAATTTTAAATCTGCAGTTTTGAAAAGATGTCAAACCTTCCCTTTGCTAAACAGAAATTTTTTTGAAAACTGGCTAATGGTCTCAAAAACAGTTTAGACAGATTTATAGGAAAAAGTATTTGGTTCCTACCTTATAATAATTTCTTTATAAATGAAAAGACTGAAATAGTTTTTTAAGCCAGATTCTAAAGCGCTTTAGATTAGTTTGCTCTGTAAAGGGGACTCAAGCTCTTGGAAGAAAGCTTGTCCCAGCAACTCATGAAATTGTCCCATCCAACTATGAATTTCCAAAAGTAAGATGCCTACCATAAAATATGTATGATTTTTCAACATGAGGCTGATGTTATATAGAGCAATATAGCATATGGACTGCCCCGATTTCCAGGGCAGCAGAAATAATACACAGTTGGCAGGGCCAACATGGGCCTCACCCACAGGCCTCACCCACCCCACCCCACGGGGTGTCTCATTTCATTATCATCCTGTCATTTGTTCTTGTTGAACTGTAATAAAGGGAAAACAGATTCCTGGTCCTGGGAAAGCATTTCTTGTTTCTTTATCTGCATAATAAGGGGTTTGAGCTAAATCCTTTCCAAGACGCTTACCAGATATAAAATTCTGAAGTTCTTATGTAGCAACATGTAATTTTGGAATTGCTCACAGACACACATGCCTTGGAACTTTCAGCAAAACCCTGAAACAGAAAGTCAGAGTGTATGTGTGTATATATATGTATATTTGTTTGTTTGTCTTTATAGTCCATTTTTATTTATCATTCTATTAGTCTCACTAGAAACTCAACACTGTGGACTAATAGATTTTTGATCTTACATCATAACTCACTGATAATAACTTTATTAAATGTTCTACATTTTTACACATATTATGATTATTTATTGTTTTTAACACTTTCTTTGAAAAATTAAAAAATATTTTATACAATTTGTAAAGGTTGGGGCTTCCCTGGTGGCGCAGTGGTTGAGAGTCCGCCTGCCGATGCAGGGGACATGGGTTCGTGCCCCGGTCCGGGAAGATCCCACATGCCGCAGAGCGGCTAAGCCCGTGAGCCATGGCCGCTGAGCCTGCGCGTCCTGGGCTTGTGCTCCGCAACGGGAGAGGCCACAACAGTGAGAGGCCCGCGTACCGCAAAAAAAAAAAAAAAAAAACAATTTGTAAAGGTTAACTTCTATTTACGGTTCTTACAAAATATTGTCTATATTCCCTGTGTTGTGTGATACATCCTTGAGTCTATCCTACACCCAAGAATTTGGATATATTAAATTCTGTAGTTTTTATCTTTGGTACTGTTAATGTGATTAATAACAACAACAACAATAATAATAATAATTGCTGTTTTTCCTCTAACTTTGTCTCATACAAATAGGAGATCATTCTCTTGCAGATTTCTGAGGCCTCTTACAACTACTCTCTTTTTTATGTTTCTTTCTCTTTCATTTTTTCATGGTTTATACTCTATCCTATTTCTTTTCCTTTTCATTCTTTATTTTCTCGTTTTCTCTCTTTGCTTGCCATTATGTTTTCTCTTTCCTCGGTTCCTCTTTGAGATTTTGTGAAATTAGTCGTCCCTTGGATAGAATAAACACCATGACAGTACTGGCATTTTGGGGTTTACAGAAGAACATTATTTTTCACAGCACTAAATTATAGCCACTTAAGTGTTTGGTGAATCTGCGCCACCTTCTGTTCATTTAATTAAAATGCCATCCTAATTGTGCTGGGTCACCATGCATTTTTTCCTTCCTGCTCATCTGAGTGTTCATTTTACTGTCATTTCCCCCTAAAAACCTCCTCTCGCAAATAGATTTGACATTTTGTGAGCATTTCATTCTACTTGAGGCCTGATATTTACACGACCTAAATGGTGCTTGGAGAAAAGCTTCCTGGATTTTTAAATGATTTTATTTTACTTATATAGTCAAATCCAGATGACACAAGGAAACGTGTTAGGAATAGTCTGGATTTGTGTACCGTTTCACCTTTCACCTTGCTCCCACCCCCGCAAAGCTAGAGGATTGTTGGCCCATTAGAATGGGTTTGCATTTCATGAATATTCACATAGTTAGTGTCAGAATCGTGGGCATGGCTGACGGGAAGAGATAATCTGTCTCCTAGGTGACTTTGGGGAAAACAGCTTATGATTTGTAAAAAAAATGGTGCTCTCTGGGTGAAAAGTTTAACAGCTAATCCGTCATTCTAATGGCACAGGCCATCACAAGCCAATGAAAACAGAAAAATGACTGGAAAATGACTACTTTGATGACCTTCTTATTTTTGTAGTTCAATAGTAAATACAGGGTAGCAATAAGAAGATTAATTTTATTAGGAAAAGATAGCAAGAAATCTTGAAATTCAGAAAAAAATCATGAATAGTCTTCTAGAATGACCTAAAATTTATGTCTATATATCCTCGTCTTTTATAAGCTTCATCACGGAAAGGAATTACTAAACTGGAAATTCTTAGAAAAATTTCTCAGAAATGCCCTTGGTAGTAGTGATGTACGGATGCAGAGGGGGATAATAGTGAAAGTTTAATAAAAGTATATTTCATCCAGATCTTCCTTTTACTTTATTTATTTTTTAAATTTTATTTATTTTATTTTAGTTATTTTTGGCTGCATTGGGTCTTCATTGCTGCACGCGGGCTTTCTCTAGTTGTGGTGAGTGGGGGCTACTCTTCATTGCAGTGCGTGGGCTTCTCATTACGGTGGCTTCTCTTGTTGCAGAGCACGGGCTCTAGGCATGCAGGCTCAGTAGTTGTGACACAAGGGCTTAGTGGGATCTTCCCGGACCAGGGCTCGAACCCGTGTGATCTGCATCGGCAGGCGGATTCTTAACCACTGCGCCATCAGGGAAGCCCCTGGATCTTCCTTTTAAAGAACAAATTTTTATCTTATACCTATCATGAAAATGTTCCACTGCCTGGCAACTAAACAATTACTTTTGTTTTCAAATGACGAATGGGCCATACGCTCCTTGTGGTGTTATTGGACGATTAGAGCCATGACCACACTGAGAAAGAAAAAAATCTCTTTGAAATAAATTTAAGATACTCCCTTGCTCCAATGCCCTCCTCCTCCCCCACCCCAAACTATGAAACTCAACGATGCTTCAGAAAGTTGAGAGGGATTCTGGTACAAGAGACGTGCTCTTCTCCAGAGGGTACCACTTCCATCTCCCCATGAGCACAGAGCACTTTTTCATAGTTGACGTGTATGTATTATATATACGTAATAGGTCCTGAAAATATTGGAAATTCTCCGAGTCGGTATTGACTGCTAAGGTGATTTCTAAACCTCTGGTTGATTCCAGTCTCCTCAGAATGCAAATTGCAGGAGCCGTTTTAACAGTGGACACCTGTGGTTTGCGTTGTCCTAAACCTCCTTACCAGCCATTTTGTTGTCATTCAGATACTAAAGCTTGACTTCAAGGGTCTGAAAAGGCCAGCTTTCCCCCGTCCCATTATCAACTGAGATCAACTGCTGTTTAAAGGTTATGACAAATGACAGAATGGCCTCTCTTTCAGTCGTTTCTGGCCTTACCCATATATCACTCGACCTGAGCTCTCCTCCCTGTTGATATTACACAGAACGTCTACTGAGCGTGTTGCCTACCAGCAGACATTTTGTCCTTGTGAATGTAGCATCGTTTCTGAACCATCCCCTGAATCTTCTTTCATTCTCCAAAGGAGGGAAGTATCCTGGGTCCTCAGAGTTTACAGCTTTATCACAGTAAAGAGGGTAAGAGGAGGTGGTGGAGGTTGGCGGGGGAGTGGCTCTGGGGGATTCTATGTTCGCATTCAATCTTGAATTGAGAGCAGTTGCCTGGGAAACAAAACCTCAAAAAAAAAATCTCATTTTTGCATGCATCTTCAAATGGCAGGACGTGCTTTTGTGTTGAAAGCAAGTCCTCTAAGTCTAAAGGCTCAACGAGGCCAGGTTTATGATCTGCCCAACCCACCTGAGCATAGCACGGATACTGTCTATCACGGTGCTAATCAAATAGAACATGCTTACGTTAAAAACGGAGACAAAAAGGTTAACATGCTCTTCGCTGGTCCCAGGAGTTGAAAGGCATCAGGGAGCCGCAGAATGGACGCTGCAATGCAGTCAGAAGACCCGCCTTTGGGACATACCTCTAATTGGTAATTTATGTTTTAGGGTAGGGTGTGAGCTTGGGCTGTGTGTGACAAATATACCTAACCTCCAGGCTCAGCTGCTTCAACTATAAAAGAAAGAGTTGGTCTGGTCTCCAAAACACCACCTTTCCCCACCCCTCCTCCTAGAGCTAATAATTACCTGGGCCTGTAAGTGTGTAGCTTAGGACTGCTAATCAGTGGCTTTCAACGTTTATTGGGTATTGATGATGTCACCCGTGTAGGGGTGGAAAAAAATGTCTGTTACCCTTTTAGGTTCAGTACCTGAGGGCTGTGAATTAAACTGACAAACACCAGATTAATGGGAGAAAAGGTTTATTTTGTTTGCACACGGGAGCATCACAGAAAGAAGTAAAAACTGAAAGAAGCAGTTAGGTTTGAAAGCTTATGTACCATTTTAAGAAAGGGTGATAAATGGTAGAGAAGTGACTAGACAAAGGAAAAGGAGTTTGGGCTTCTGGGGACAATACACTGTGAGAAAGTAAATATATAGGGGAGGCATGGAAGATAAGGGTTACTTCGTGAGGTTGGCTAAGCAGACTCAAGTGTGTGTGTCTCCAGTGATAAGAGTCATCTCTGGTGATTAAGAGTCATTCTCTTTTTCGTGGTATAGGAGAGGGAGACATTTTACAAATGGAAACGTATGTCCTACTTTCAGGCAGAAAGGAGGAAGACAGAGTATCCTTCTTGCATCTGCTGTTTCTCAATTGCCTTCAGCTCAAAATAATCCTTATGCCGAAGGGGAACACTTTGGGGTGGTGTATTCCGATCCCTTTCATTAGCATAGTGCTGGGTTTTTTTCTGACCCCTCTCTGTATAGACGGACTGATCCATTAATTGAAGGAATTAATTACAAAAGCTGATTTTTTTGCATTTAAAGCAGCAAAGAAAGGTTTCTTCAATTTTTCAGAGATTATACGAGCTCAAGTGTATGTATTTATTAGGATTTTTTTTCCTTCAGAAATATATTCAGTAGAAATGTTGATTATTCCAGAAATAATTATCATAATGAGTGTGTGTGTGTGCATGTGTGTGTCTGCCACCAAGTATATGGATGCAAAACAAATATTTGGGATGGAAATTATGCTTTCCTTCAGGAGGGTACTATGATGTGTTTTATTCTTCAAAAGCGTCATCTAGTAACGAGAAAGCTTCATTCTTGCTCTATGGGAGGGGAGACGAATTACTTTTGCTGATTTTATTGTTACATGACTTATGCCAAAACAAAAGACATTTTTCTTGGGGACTATAATTAACTCATTATTAAATAAGTAACAATTTGCATTTTTGTAAACAGTGCATCTTGTTTTATTCCCCTCACGTTTCCAGAGTCATAGGCACACAGAACTAAATTAACACCTCAGTTATATGTTTTTTTTTCAAGAGCGGGTAACATCCTTTCAAATGAACCGTGCTTCTTCTGCTTGGCATTTCTTTCCCTCTTATCTCCAAATGCCTAAATCCACCCCACTGCTTCAGACCTATTTCAAATGCTCCCTTGCACGCAGCCTCGTTTGATACTTCTCCCCCCTCTCTGAACTGCCATGGCAGAAATTTTTTTCTGTCTCTTACGTATCACTCTCTGCCATGTATACGTGCCACTTAGTTGCTGCACGACTTACATCTTCCGCTACAGTGTGAGCTCCTGAAGGCAGAGTCTCAGAGACCACGGAGTGCCTCACTCAGAGCAGTCCTCAGTAAATATTTCAAGAATAAACGAAAAGGTTTATTTATTTCCAAAAGGAGACGACACAGTGAGTTTTGACAATTCTTGGAAGATTAGCCACCCTGTTGATTATGTTTGGAAAACCTTTCATTCACTTATTTTCAGCTGGTGTATATGGACCATCATTTAATATTAATATTAATAATAATCTGATCAGGGACTTCCCTGGTGGTCCAGTAGGTAAGATTCCGTGCTTCCACTACAGGCAGCCTGGGTTCTATCCTTGGTCGGGGAACTAAGATCCCACATGCCTCGCGGTGCAGCCAAAAATAAATAAATAAAATAAAATAAAATAATCTGATCAAAGAAAATAAGGAGCGCCGTCAATCTTAGGCAACATGGCAAACAGCGAACTGAAACACATAATTTGGTCAAACATGAAATATGAGTGGTTTTGAGGTCATCTGTTTTTGGCTTACTTCTAGGCAGGTTTCTCTGTTAGATGGAAGGATAGAAGTTGACTGTTTGTAGTATCTGGGTGCATTGGGAGAGGGGGACAATCGTCATGGAACTTGGATAAAACTTGTTTCAAAGGACCTCTTGCGTTCAGTTGGATGAAATGGTTCTGATTTACCACCATCGACAGTATAATCAGGGATTACCCAAATGGGGCATTTCTAGAGAGAGCTGGAGAAGAAAGAAGGATATGGAAGACAGCTGATTGTCTTGGCATCTTCATGGATAAACGTTTTGAGTCTCCAAAAAAAAATAACTTCAGAGAGATTTGCTGACACACAGGGAAATAAGGTTTGCATGTGAATTTGAATGGAAAGGGTAAATTTCATGATCATCTTATGGTTGCCAAGAGAAATAAGTCACCCAGATAGTGTAACCTGGCTTAAAGGGAAGATTGACAGATGCATTTTTAGGTAATAATGAAGTCATCATGGAGATCTAAAATGAAACCTAATAAAAATAATAAAAATTGCTAAGTGCAATAACAAGAAAGCTGAAACGCAGGTTACGTCCCCCATAACCGAATGACAATTCACTTTGTCCAAAAAGCAAAGTTTCATTGCTCCTGTCAGTCAAAAGAAGTAACCAAAATATTGACCTTTACCAGTTCGCTACAGATTAAGAAAGATTTTTCTTGTAACAAAGATTCTGACCCCGAGAACTTGAGTTTGCAAAATATCTGCAAACACACTTGTCCCGGTGTTGGAAAGTTGGGAAATTAAGCAGGTTAAGCTCTTAAACCCAAAACCCTTCCTGTTGAAGAACGCAATCCTCTCTTCCTATCCATGGAAAATAATATGAGTTGCAAATTCTACCCCATGTAGGCTTCTGATGACCTATATGTTAATATTAGCTGTTGCCACGTACAGTAAGATGGTATCTATGGAGGGTTCCATAACTACAGTGAGCCTATAGCCTCTAGGCTTGACCTTCCATTTTCAGATGGGGCGCTCTTGGGGCCAGGAAGAGCCCAGCTAATTGCATAAACCAGGAAGAGCCCAGTTAATTGCACAAATCTGAAGAATTCACTATGAAGCCACTAGCCACATGTAGCTAGTGAGCACTTGAAATGTGGCTAGCCTGAATTGAGATGTGCTGTAATCATAAAATACAAGTCAGATGTTGAAGACACAGTATGAAAAAAAGAATAGGAAATATCTCGACATTTAAAAATATTGGTTGCATGTGGACAATATTTTGAATATATTGGATTACATAAAATATATTACTAAAATTAATTGCACCTGTTTTTACAGAAATGTGGGTTTCATAGGTGTGGGTTAATTTATAGGAAAACAGAAGCAGAGGCAAGACAAGTTGCTGGTAGCCAGTGGGATGAGCAAAGACTTGGGGAGGTGAGCAGGTCATCTCCATAAGACCGAGCACTTCTATGGAGTTGGACAGAGGGTGAGAAAAGAAATGCCTCCTTACAGCTGAGGAAAGATGTCACAAATGCATACTTTCTCACTTGTGTGGTCTCTGGCCTGATTACTTAATAGAGTTACTTCTTCATGTTGTACCTTTTACGACAATCAGATGATGTTTGCTAAGCACAGTGAGCTGCTTGGATGAAAATAAGATAAACACCTTGGAGGGTTGTCCATCCCCATGGTGACCAGCCAGCAGGTAAGATTCTGTCTCTGTACCAAACCATTTCCATACGAAATTGACAGAAGTGATACGGTTTACTTGGCGGTGTTTCTGCTTTTTAAACAAGTTGGGAGGAAAGCTGGAGCCTAGAATATTTATCCTGGTGTAAAAGGTATGAAAACAACACTTAGAAAATACTTTTTTGGTGTGGATGGGGAGTCCTTAAGGAGGTATTTGCTTGTGTCTGATTTCTCTTTGTTTTTTACTGACTTCATTTAATTAGATAGATCCTCTAAGATCCAGAGGAGTGCCACTGAAATCTCATGAAATCTCATAAAGATGTATAAGGCTGCGTGAGCTGTTTAAACTGAGACGCGGCCTCTGTACTTGTGGTTGTCATTGAACTTGCCTTAGTCAGTCCAGGCCGCTGTTGCAAGACAGCACAGATGGGGACTTAAATAAAAGACATCTATTGATGTTTTTCTTAGAGTTACCATATGATCCAACAATCCCACTCCTGGGCATATATCTGGACAAAACTATAATTCAAAAAGATCCATGCACCCCAATGTTCATAGCAGCACTATCTACAGCAGTCAAGACATGGAAACAACCTAAATGTCCATCGATGGGTGAATGGATAAAGAAGATGGGGTACATATATACAATGGAATACTACTCAGCTATAAAAAAGAGGGAAGTAATGCCATTTGCAGCAACATGGATCCACCTAGAGATTATCATATGTAGTGAAGTAAGTCAGAAAGAGAAAGACAAATGCCATATGAAACCACACATGTGGAATCTAAAATATGACACAAATGAACTTACCCATGAAACAGAAACAGATTTACAGACATAGAGAACAGACTTGTGGTTGCCAAGGGGGAGGGAGAGTGGGGAGAGATGGATTGGGAGTTTGGGTTAGCAGATGCAAACTAGTATATATAGGATGGATAAACAACAAGGTCCTACTGTATAGCACAGGGAACTATATTCAGTATCCTGTGATACACCATCACGGCACGGAATATGAAAAAGAATGTATATATATGTATAACTGAATTACTTTGCTGTGCAGCAGAAATTAACACAACATTGTAAATCAACTGTACTTCAATAAAATAAAGTAAAAAAAAAAAGACACCTATTTTCTTACAGTTCTGGAGGCTGGAAGTCCAGGATCAAAGAGCTGGCAGGCCTGGTCTCTGGTGAGATTCCTTTCGCTGGCTTGTAGATGGCTGCATCCCACTGTGTCCTCACATGGCTTTTCCACTGTGTGAACGAGAATCCCTGATGTCTCTTCCTCTTCTGAAAAGGACACCACCCCTCTCAGAGCAGGGCCCCACTGTTATGACTGCATGTAACTTTTAGTACCTACCTAAAGGCTCCATCTCCAAACAGTCATAGGCGGCTTTGACGTATGAATATGAGAGGGACCCAATTCAGGTCATGACAGGGCTGTTCATGAATGTTCCATTCTCCTACCGGGCGTTTGGGAAAATCGTACATCCCTGCTTCCTTTGAACTTGGATGTGGCTCAGGGGTGAGGGGTATGGCATCTGTTTGTGACCTGCTTTTCTCAGTGAAGCGTGTGATGGAGTGACATGCAAGCTTCTGGGAAGAAGCTTTAAAATGTAAGGCACGAGTCCCCACTGTCCCTTCCCCTTAAAACAGTGGTTCTGGAGATACATGGAAGATGGAGCTTTCGGTGGAGCCCAAGAGAAAAGCATCTCTGCTGACCAGTGCTGTCCATGTAGGATGAATAAGAAACTTTTTAAAAAATTAGTATTTAAAAGTATATTTTAAAAAAATATGTTTTGCCATTGAGATTTGGAGGTTGCTTCTTGCTGGTACAGACCTAGCCCATCCTGACTTACACGAGGTCAAAGATTCATTGGTTATGACGTTTGGGACTTAAGATAAGTACTGGGGATGAGATGTACAACATTTTGCAGCCCCTAATGAAATAATAGCTCCAGGGCAGTGGTTCTCAAAGTCTGGTCTGGACCAGCAGCATCAGTGTCACCTGCAAATTGGGGGTGTAACCCAGACCTATGGAGTCAGAAACTCAGGTTGGGAGCTCAACAGTCTGTATTTTAACAAGCCCTCCAGGTGATTCTGGTGCACATTCCAGACTGAGGCACGCTGCCCTAGACAGTGATTATCCATGGCTGGCTGATATCACAGAAACAGACAAGCAAATATCATGAGTCTCCTGGTAGAAGTGTAAGATATCACCCATGCAGCAGTTGTGTGAAATAATGCATATCGGATCTCTACGTCAAACTATCAATTTATAGGAAATGCCTGGGAATGCAGACAATGCTAAACTGTCATTCTGGGGACTCAGTCAACAAATCCTACTGTGGAAAACTCGACAGGCAGCCACGCTGGGGTCTTCAACATGTGAACTGTAAGGAAAAGAAAGGGATCAAGTGAGAGAGAGAAAGGGATAGAACATCTATAGCCAGAAGAAACAGGTCAACTAACTGTAATGTATGGACCTTATTTCAATCTGACTCACGTTGACAAAAACACCCACAAAAATTTATGAGACAACTGACAACAAGCAAAAGAAGAACACTGACTCAAAATGTCTTACAGAGCTCATCATTTTTCAGCGGATAATGGTGATGTGGCTATCTTTCAAAAAAAAAATCCTTATCTTTTAGAGATACATAGTTAAACATTTATAGTTTCAAAATAGTCTGATAGGGGTGGATATAGAAAAGAAAAGAATAGGACCAGCCATGAGTTGATCGTTAGTTGCTGGATGAGGGGTACACGGAGGTTCATTTTACAATCCTGTCGACCTCTATATAGGTTTGAAACTTTCCAAAACAATTTTTATAAAAATAGAGAGATTTCAGAGACATTTCACCTACCCCAACACACCCCCAAAATGTTTCTGAGGTTAGTAGTCAGGATGATGACATAGAAATGGTGACCGGAAGAAAGTAGTGGAATTGAAGGGGAGGGTAAGTTTGTTCTTGAGCAGGTTGAATTTAAGGCACTGGCAGTGTATTTATGTGAAGAATTCCAGGCAGCCATTCGGAAAGGTTAGTCTGCAGCTTGGGAGAAAAGTTGGTATTAGAGAATTACCAGGTTAGATAACACATATTGTAGATATTAACGACACGTGCTCAAAAAAGAAAGAAACAAACAAGAAAGTCAATCGCCAGAATGAGTACCACAGTACACTGTTTTCTGTATTTGTTTTTATGCTTTGTATTAATGGTCACTGGCATGCTTGTCTATTACCCTTTGCAGGGTACAAACGGTCTTTTTGTTGTTTTATTTAACATCATACCTATGCCCTCTGCCTTGCAGGTGCTAAATACATATTTGTAGAATTATACTGAATGTGAAGTATTAGTCATAAACTAATATCTCATTCATTGAAATAGATATGGATATAGAGGTTTATATATATACGTAAGTATGTACATGTTTATATTTACATATATCTTATGTCTACAAATTCTAAGGCACTAAAATTGTTCATGTTTTTCTGGATCCTTCAAAGCACCATCATAATTCTGCAGAGAGGCAATTTACAGGGCCAGCACTCTCTGTAATCCCATTCAGTAAGCTAGGAGGACAAGTGATTCTCCCCTTCTTGCTCTACCTGTAATTTCCTTTGAGTCCTTGCTTTCACTCCACTCCACAGAGATCTGGCCCCATTTATCTGACATGATAGGCACTGCTCTGCCTAGTTACTCATCATTCAAATATGTCTGTGATCTGACTGATCCATCAGCTATAACTTGAAAGATGGGGATTTTTGAAAATCAGCTTTTAGGAGTAATAGGTACTAAAAACTCACATCCCCTTTCTTGGAGCACTTTGGAAAGGGGGTTTCCCACACTTCACGGTGCTGTACCCTGAAAAGCCAGAAGGGAAATCAGGTGGATAATTTTTACGTCTGTTGTTATGACAACTAACCCAACCACTTCCTCAATGATGTGGACCATTATGCCAGGGCAGGGATTCTCAGCCTGGGGTCCCTGAGCCACACTGCCAAGTAAACCCTCCCTATCCCCCCCTTGGCAACACGAAAAACAAAATCAAGTGTGCCAGAATTCCCATCCTGTTCTGTGGAAACACCTGTAAGAGAAGCCATAAATGGCTCACTGATGAACGCTAGAAATCAGAATAAATTGCCTCGATGCAGTCTTATGGCAGGAGCCATCTGGAGGGGCCGTACGATTCACAAGTCATGCCCAAGATCGCACCTGGGGAGCCGGTGATATTCACAGGGAAAAAGGACCACTTTCTCACTTCCTCAAAATCCAAGAGCTCTAGGTGGCATCCAACATTTGGCTGTGGTTACAGAGAGGGTACTTAACTTCAGGTGTTGGATACACGCAGTTCTGCATTTCATCCTCAATATTATGATAACCTTGAATTCAGCTCGGGAGGGCCGCTACTTGTGATTTTAATTGTCCTGTTATCTGAATTCTTAAAATGATTATTGAAGTGTCTGAGATTATTGGTAGAGTTATCTTGAGAATCCATGTGGGGTTGGAATGTAATTCCTTCACTGCGTCTTGGTCCTTCATGGGTTAAGACATGCCACCATTTTTATTTTATGAAGCTGGGCAGATCCTTCTTGTTCCTCTTAAGTAAGGGAAATGCCATCCATAGGAGGAACAAAAGTCACAAATACAATCTGCAAAGAAATGACTTTCACTTTTATTTTGAAAACAATACTCAGTTTGAAATGGAAAGGTAAAAATATTTCTGAAAATGATTTCAGTGTGTGTGTGTGTGTGTGTGTGTGTGTGTGTGTGTGCACATGTGCGTACAGAGAGGTAGAAGGCAAAATTGGAAACCACTGGTAGGTGCAGGGTACAAAGAATTTGGAATTGCTATTTTCTTCGGTTTTCTTTTCCTGAGGTGCTAAACTTTAGCACACCACTCCTTGTTCCTTAATTAATGATTAAACAAATTCAATTCATGGTTTAACTTAATTAAACAACTAATGAATTTGTGTATGCAGGAATCATTAATGTGTGTCTGAGGCAGGCCTCGAGGGCACAGTTGCCTCAGTTCTGCACAGCTCAGTAAATTGTATTTAGAGCTGAATTCACCTCTCTTTGTTTTACAAGCCACACCCCTGACGTATAGCTTATTCACTCGAATTGGGATTAGCTATATGCATAGATCACTCCTTACCTATGAAGATAAACTTTCTGGTACATTTTCTAAGCGGTATCTATTCAGAAACGTATTTTCAATAGTACAATCAGTTTAGTTGTTTTTTGTAAAGCTGTTTAGGCTCATCGTGGAAGTGCTCATGCACAACTCATTTTGGGAAGACAAAACATAATCTTGTTATATTTTTAGGTATTCTCGTTTTATTCTGAAAGTACAATCACATCTCACAAATCCAACTTAAAGGCCACTCTAGGAAATAGAAAATTTGAAAAGAAATCGTTTTCATTGCTTTCAAGTGGAGGCCCTTACATGGGGATAACTAGATGTCTCTCTCTCTCTCTCTCTCCTGGGTGGAGGTACTATTCTGGAATAAATGGAAGAGAGGAGGGGGAAAGGTAACCACCCCATATCAGAGCTTGATATCTGTTCAGTGCTTTAGATCCATTAGCTCGTTTGAGATGTTTTCCCTTGGTTTTCAAAACCACGGCTTGGGGCTTCCCTGGTGGCGCAGTGGTTGGGAGTCCGCCTGCCGATGCAGGGGACACGGGTTCGTGCCCCGGTCCGGGAAGATCCCACATGCCGCGGAGCGGCTGGGCCATGGCCGCTGAGCCTGGCCGCTGAGCCTGCGCGTCCGGGGCCTGTGCTCCGCAACGGGAAACGCCACGGCAGTGAGAGGCCCGCGTACCGCAAAAACAAACAAACAAACAAACCAGGGCTTGGAGAGACGAAGTAACTCGTCCAAGGTCTCCCAGCTAACATGCAGTGGAACCGGAGGGGCTGTGACATCTGTCCAAGTCAGTGCCACGCCATCCATTTAAGCCGTGTTTGACACACACCTAATTGATAGCTTGAGGTTCTAGAGAACTTGACAACAGTTTGTTTTGTAAAGCAGGCAAACATTTCCTTGGACTCTCATAGGCTCTTAATTTGCTGAGCAAACCGTTCTCTCCCTTGGTAACGCCAAGGAAAACTTGAGCCATCCCCTTTCTTAATTACCCGGACTTCAAATTAGTGAAGCCCTGTTTAATGAGGTTGCACTGTAGATCTACACAAAAACACACGGAGGCTTCATAACTGGGTTATTCTTGTACAGCAGGCCCAGACATAGAATAAAATTTTGATGAGAAGAAGCAGACAGCAATTGGCAATGTCTCTTTGGGAAAAGCAAAGCTGTAAAGTGTACACTTGCCTTGTTAATTTGAGGATTACATTAAAAAAAAACCAAAAAACCTGGATGTGGTAGGTTGCTTTCTGTATGTCTATATTTTGGAGACAGAGTTGTCTCAACTCATTAATTATGTTTTCCATCCTGTGTAGACAAGTGATAGGATCTTCTGATTTTAACCTGGGAATGTCTCTATACGCTGATTCCAGCCTTTCTACACAAGCAGGATAGCTCAGTGAGAGGAAATGGATTAAGCTGAGTCTGTTTTAACAAACTCCTGGATCTATATTTATTGACCAATCCTGGACTTTTCTAAACCATGCCTTTTTCTTGAACAGGCTCATGACACAAGCAACGGAAAATGTGATGTTAGTCAACAGCTACTGACTTCACAAAACATGGAATTATGCAATAGAGGTCCTTTTAGGGTAGGTGAAAGGCCAAGGAGGCTTTGGGTCCTGTGTGAGAAGTCCTCAAATGCCTCTGTCCTTAGCTCTTGGTAGAATTGGTAGGACTGCATGTGAGAGCCTGGGGAGTTCTGAAGAGGAGAGGCTCCTGGGTTTGACCTTCCCGAAAGGGATATCTTGGGTGGATTAAATTTTGTCATGAGAAGGGAGGCCAGGTCAAAATACAAATAGACCTCAGATACCACCGCTTTCTCTCCTCAACTTCCAAACTCCCAGCTAAGAAAAAAAGGCCAACGTCAAGTGCTCTGAAGTTGTCCAGTTCTGATTTAAGATAAGAAAGACATTCTAAAGAACATGGATTTGTCCTAGTTCTTCACCTGGGCCAATGTTTTGTATTGCATTTAAATTCATACTCTTTATCGTTCGTTACTTTTTTATTTTTAAAAGTAAGTTTAGTTTATTTAGGTTCATAAACATTTACACATAACTGTTCAGAAGAGTATTTAACTAAGAAAGAAACACTCATCATCTTTATCATTATAATCATATTAATTAAAAAAAATTTTATATTGGACTATAGTTGATTTACAATGTTGTGTTAGTTTCAGGGGTACAGCAAAGTGATTCAGTTATACATATACATGTATCTATTCTTTTCCAAATCCTTTATAGTTTGTTATTATTCACCCATTTCTTCCTGAGCACGTGGAGAGAAATTTCTCTCAGATCTTAGGACCAGGGACCTCTGAATCCCTGAGGAACAACTTTTCATTTCGTGTACATATGACTCAGGAATCTTGTGGTATTTCTCTCATTATTTTGCCTCTTAAGGAGATTAGAGGAAATGTTGTGTTCAAATCTTAGCAATGGCATACAGATTTCATACAAACTTACACATGGCTAAAATCTATTTTCCTGCCCTTACTTCAATTTCATGAAAATTTCCTCATCTGTATTTTAAAAATTCTGCCACAATGGCAGGCTAACTGATAAAAGAATCCTTGGAGCATTCAAATTTGAATTTGTATATAGTAAGCTACTCAAATTCCTTTTTGTATGAGCAGGGTTTACACACATAGTCCTACCTACACACATAACTCTATAAAAGGCTTGTGCACTCATTTGGGTCTTTTCCTCCATAAATGGAACATACTGTGGGCAGCTTCAGGTTCACAACTGAGAGGAAAGTACAGATTTCCCATATCCCTCTTCCCCCCAACATGCATCCCCTACCATCAACATCCCCACCAGATGGTACTTTGTTACAACTGATGAACCTACATGGACACATCATCATCACCCACAGTCCATAGTTTATGTTAGGTTCACTCTTGGTGTTGTACATTCTATGGGTTTGGACAGGTGTATAATGACATGCATCCACCATTATGGTTTCATATAGAATATTTTCACTGCCCTAAAAATCCTCTGTTCTCCACCTATTCATCCCTCCCCTCCCCCTTGATGACTCTTTGATCTGTGAATTCATATTCATTTCTTTTTGCTGCTAGGTGAATATCCCAGCAAGCTTAACATTAGGAGAACCTTTTCTCTGCTATTCCAGGCCCGGTCCCACCTGCTTGCATCCTAGGATTTCCAGGGGATGACCAGCTAACTGAATACAGGTAATAACAATGGCTATGACGGCTTAGCACCCACCAGGAACCCTGTGCTTTACTGACAAGAGGTTAACTCTTTCCCTCATGGCACTCCTGCAAGAGATGATTTAATCATTATTTACAAATGAAAACCAAATGCATCCTGTTACGCTGAAAGCTCACCCACCCTCATTTCTTTTCAACTCTTCACCAGCACACCCACTTTTTCCTTTTGGTAGAAACCCCTGTTTCTAAAGTCCCTGTTCTGAAATTTTCAAGACATGTCAACACAATGACCAAATTGCAGTATGTCCTGTGCATCTTTTTGGGTTGTGCACTGCCTAATTCTAAAGAAATGTCATTCACATAGACTTCAATGAGACCACAAAGTGAATGGTGCCCCCTAGACTTGTTCAGTGTACAACCTGCACAACCATTCATGGGAGAAAAGAGTATCTTCCAGAAGTTCCATTCTTCATCCATTCTAGATGGGAAACTTACCTTTCACAGGCTGGGGTTTCTTCAAGGAAATGGCTCCAAATAATTTGAAACATGACTCAGGAAAGCCCACCTCTGATTCTCTTCCTCCTCTGTGATTTCCTTTTGAAACAAAGCAAATAGCTGGGAGAAAGTTCTAAATAGAAAATGGTACCATGTTATGTATTCGGACAGAGCACACAACTCGGTTAATTCTGTTTCCTCCATTTGGATAAATTCCTGGAACGCCTGGCACCTCTTTTGCCAAGGCAACTTTCTGGTGTCGATTCCCTTGTTCCTCCCCCTCACTGGGGTTGTCCCTCATGGAGATGCGAGAGATTAGATGCCATTCCCACTCAGCTTCCCTTAAAGAGATTTCCAAGTCAGAAACTTCCTTCTGTGATGGCTGGACTGATCTTCTTCTGAGCAGAGTTACGGGGACATTTACATCACCTCTTTGTTATCTATAATGAGAAAGAAGGAAAGACAGCTTACAGTTACATCCAAGGAGAAGTAGCTCATGCTTTCTGGTTAGCAGAATGTACATCACATTCCCAACACCAAACACATGTTGGTCTCAAAATAACCCACTCATGTAATACTAGAGTTTCTTCTGAAATTGTCCATGTTTCTTAAACCAAAAGCATATCCCTATCAATCATATGATAAGAAAGCATCTTATAGACCACAGGTCTCCATCTGCTTTTTTGACTCTCACCTGCCTATAATACGCTGATATTCCAAACCAAATCATACAATAGTAAAACATGCAGGGGCAAGTGATAATTTAGCAGCAAAATGTTGATATTATACAGAAGCCTGAAGTGACTAGATTTTAAGTATCAAGATTTAAAAGTAGATGCATACCTGGAAATGGTAGCTAGACTTGTCGTGATGATCATTTTGTGATGTATAAAGATATCAGTTTCCTATGTCGTACACCTGAAACTCATATAAATATTGTAATTCAGTTATACATCAATTAATTAAAATAAAAAGTAGATGTATCATTGGCATGCATCGTAGAGAGAGCAGCTAGATAATTTCATGTGAAGGCAGGAAATGTGATGATGTTAACAACATTTTCCTTCTCCATCTGCACAGGTTTGGGAGTGGAAGATGAAAGTATAGACTCAAACTGAGTAAGGGAGCAGTCTAGTTTCAGAGAATGTAGAAATACTAGCGGTATAATGCAGACACTATTGGAACAGTAAAGGCAGCATCGGGTTGGAGCTCAAGGTCTGTGACCCAGTTTCCTCTCAGTAAAATCGAGACTTCTGCTTCTCTGTGTTGCAGAGACACCAAAATGAGGGGAAATACATGAAAGCATCGTGTGGGAAACTTCAGGCAGAACAAGGTTCTTCCGTAATGCTCACCGCTAACCTACTTTGGGACCTGGCATCTTGATTTTAATATTGTGATAAGGTGCGCTCAGGGTATAAAGATGACCAGAAAGAGTTGTTAACAATCAGTGGATACAAAAAAAAAAAAAAAAAAAGAAAAAGAAAGGAATGGAAGCTCTATTTTATTTATTTTCCTTTGCAATTTACTCAAGCATAAATGAATATTGCATTGTGGGGTTCTCCTTATTTCCATTTCCAGTTCATTAGGAAACTGGTTTAAAGATTTTTAAAAAGAAACAAGAGGGAATTTACAATAGCCAAGACATGGAATCAGCCTAAATGTTCATTGGCAGATGAATGGATAAAGAAGATGTGGTACATACCTATACATGGAATACTACTCGGTCATAAAAAAGAGTGAAATATTGCCATTTGCAGCAACGTGGGTGGACCTAGAGATTATCTACTAAGTGAAATGAGTCAGAAAGAGAAAGAAAAGTACCATATGATATCACTTATATGTGGAGTCTAAAATATGACACAAATGAACTTTTTTACGAAACAGAAACAGACTCACAGACATAGAAAACAAACTAATGGTTACCAAAGGGGAAAGGGGGTGGAGGAGGGATAAATTAGGAGTATGGGATTAGCAGATACACCCTACTATATATAAAATAGACAAACAAGGTCCTACTGTATAGCACAGAGAACTATATTCAATATCCTGTAATAATAGTGGAAAAGCATATGAAAAAGAAAATATATATGTATAACTGAATCACTTTGCTGTACAGCAGAAGCTAACACAACATTGTAAATCAACTCTATTTCTATTAGAAAAAGAAGCAAGAGAGAAAGAAAAGAAACAGGAAAACTCTTCACAGGATGTGGCAAAGAATAATCTCTCTTCTGGTGTGATTTTCTGTGTGTTCTGTGATGAGCAGGTTCTGCAGAGCCTTTGGGGTCTGCCCATACTCTTCCTGGCCCTTCCTGTCTGTGCTTGGGGACCAGGTGGTGATCTCAAGGTTTCCACTCTCAGCCTTGCTCACGGTGAGCATCTTTATCCCTTACATTTTTAAGGAAGCTTGCCTCCTCCAATATGCTCTGCAAAGCAGTACCTGCTGCTGATTGCTTGGTCCATGGAAGGCCTTGCTCTGTGTTTTCATCACATGTGCTGCTCTGGTTTATAAGAAGCACAGGCACTGGCCATTACGTGTGAGTTAAGGTGCCTAGTATTTCCTTGGATTCCCATTCAAGTCTCACTAGGGCCCCGTGAAATGGCCCTGATATTATCCCCTGTCATCAAGCAGGCTCTGACAGATGCAGAGAAAAAAGTGACAAGTCCAAGTCAGCGCTGGGATGTAGACTCAGGTGACCCGAGGATAACTCCTGCCTTCTTCATGATCACATCTTCATCACTGCACTGGCTTCTACCCTGTGGTCACGGACAGAGCTAGAGCTTTACATCAGATAAACAACTTCCTTTATAAAGTTTGACTTGAAAACAGACTCTCCATTGGGAACAAGTGCCAAGATTTTGCTGTGTTACTCTCAAGATATTTTTTTTTCTTGTTATTGTCTCATTATTCACATTTGCCATCTTTTTTAAAAAAATTTTTATCCGAGTACAGTTGATTTACAATGTTGTGTTAGTTTCAGGTGTACAGCAAAGTGAATCAGTTATACATATACATCTATCCACTCTTTTTTAAAGATTCTTTTCCCATACAGGCCATTAGAGAATATTGAGTAGAGTTCCCTGTGCTAAACAGCAGGTTCTCATCAGTTATCTATTTTATATAGAGTAATGTGTATATGTCAATCCCAATCCCCCAATTTATCTCTCCCCCCACTTATGCCCTGGTAACCATAAGTGTGTTTTCTACATCTGTGACTCTACTTCTCCTCCCAAGGACCATTAGTGTGAAGGCTACAGAGTACCCAATACAGGGCCCAGAACTCAGAAAGAACTCTAAATAAGAGCTAGTCTTGGGCTTCCCTGGTGGCACAGTGGTAGAGAATCCGCCTGCCAATGCAGGGGATGCGGGTTCGAGCCCTGGTCCGGGAAGATCCTACATGCCACAGAGCAACTAACCCCGTGCGCCACAACTACTGAGCTTGTGCTCTAGAGCCCGTGAGCCACAACTATCGAGCCTGCGTGCCGCAACTACTGAAGCCCGTGCGCCTAGAGCCCGTGCTCCACAACGAGAGAAGCCACCGCAATGAGAAGCCCGCGCACTGCAACAAAGAGTAGCCCCTGCTTGCCGCAACTAGAGAAAGACCGCCCGCAGCAATGAAGACCCAACACAACCAAAAATAAATAAATAAATTAAAAAAAAAAAAAAAAAGCTAGTCTCTTTCTCTTTGCTTTCTTTTGGCTGGTAGGGGGTAAAGCTGTACTTTATCCAAGCACGTTAAATGCATATCCAAGCACGTTATTTTATTTGTTCTAGGGTTTTTGATTCATTTCAGGTGTCCAATCAATAATAATAGAAATAACGATAGCAATGATAATAGCCCTGATAACGGTGCTGCAATAATTTCCATTAGCCTCTGAGAGATCAGACTGTCATCTGAAGTATATGCCAGGACAATGTGGCTCACGCAGCTCCTAAGTGCCCCGGCGGCCTGCATCCTCCACAGGCCTGCTCAGCCAGACCATAATGAGACATCTGTTTCTGTGAACTTATAAATATCAAGGTTGATGCATTACATGAATGCTTCGGAAGCTCTGTTTCATACGTGTGTCAGAGGGCAGCATCCAGCAGCTAGGTCAGGCAACAAATATTTTGCAAGAAGAACACGTATTCCTGGGGGAGATGTGAGTGCATTTCCCTGGCAAAGCATCCGTCATGTTTATGAACATACTCAAAGAAGATGATGTCTTTGCCTGGGTGAATTCAGTTCAGAATGAGCAAACCAGGCTGAGAAGACACAGCGGGTGCCTCGTATATTTTAAACTTTCTTTCAAAACCCACTTTAACCTGGAGTTTTAAGAAAACAATTATGATTGGGGAAATCTGCATCCACGTTGTGTGATGAAACCATGAAGCTGGAGAAGGTTTTTTGTAATTCTGCAACTCACCCTATTTTCATCTGGGCTCCTGGAGTTAGGTGCACTTATTTTATTAAAAGAAGAGTAGGTTCAGAAATTGTCAGTTTCGGGTGACTAAACTATAGGTGTAGTGACAACAGCCACTGGGCAAGGCAGTCTGTTTTTGAATGGATTTATGTAAATATACGTATTACTGAATCACTTTGCTGTACATCTGAAACTAACACAACATTGTTAATCAACTCTATACCAGTATAAAATAAAAAACTAAATTTAAAAAATTATAAATTTCCCACTTAAAAAAAAAAGACAGTCTCCTTTTCTTGGTAGAACACGGAAGATGCCCCCAGACTCAGGGATGCAAGTGTGAGATGTTTTGCATCCCATGTTTCCAATGTAGCCAGCATGTCCTGCAGAAAAAAGATGTTCTGGAAACAATCTGAAGTCTCTGATTTAACCTCAGAAGGTGTCTGGACATGATTCGCCTCAACATGATAGTCTAGTGAGAAATTAAACCCATGTATTTACAAGTGAACAGAGCAATCCAAAGTTGATAGGACATTAGCATGGCTATAACGGTGAATAGTAACAAACTAGACTATACGGAACCATGTAGAAGCCAGAGGTCTACACCACATAATATTCACGCTAGTTCCATATATTCACTCAGCATTTAAGAATATTACAGAAAACACATGTTTTTTTTTCCCTGAAATAGAGCTCTGGGGTTCTCTGACTGTTTTGAAGCCTACTTTATAAATACCAGTGGAAGGAGAGGAAGTACAATTAACCACACACAAGGGGAAAATTCAACAGTGCTTTAAGCGGAGCGCAACTAAATTATCTTGGGACAGTGAAGACAACTCTCTTTTGAAAAATTAAGGTTTAGCGGGGAAATGTTTATGTTTTTCTTTCTCTTCCTGTGATGTAGTTTTTTTTTCTTTTTTTTTTTTTTTTTGGCGGTATGTGGGCCTCTCACTGTTGTGGCCTCTCCCGTTGCGGAGCACAGGCTCCGGACGCGCAGGCTCAGCGACCCAGCCGCTCCGCGGCATCTGGGATCTTCCCGGACCGGGGCACGAACCCGTGTCCCCTACATCAACAGGCGGACTCTCAACCACTGCGCCACCAGGGAAGCCCCGTGATGTAGTTTTGATTAAGAAGTTTTTGAGACCAAATGTTGATGAGCTGCACAGAAACTGGTCCTGAAGCAAAGGCGACGGGGCTCGGGTCCTCCTCCTGTTCCTGCAGAGTTTATTAGGCATTGGATTCTGTGAAGTGCTTCAATATAGCCTCTTTCTTAGGCTCACCACCACCCTCCGAGAGAGGACACGTAAACCTGCTGATTATTTTATATTAGAAAAATGAGCGTTCCAAGAAAAATAAAGGCACATTCTTGGTCTGCCTTCCACGAATTAGAAGTCCAGCAAGGGCGTCCTTCTCATTGGCATTCTCCTGTTGCTTTAGTACTTTTATTTTAATGAAGGATTTTTTTTTTTAATTAGGGCAAGAGCTCTGATTTTTAAACAAATCGCCCAGACTTTTTTTTATTTTTTAAAGAGAAATACAGGAGAAATGACTAGGAAACTTTGGTGCCTGTTTTTGATAATCCTATCATTTTTTGAATAGTTGTCCTTTGTTTTAATTTTCCATTTTCAGACAGTGCAAGGAGGGGCCAGGATGGGGATGAAGACTGCGGCTTGGGAGTCAGACTGAAAACTGTGGCCTCAGATCTTACCAGCTCTGTGACCTTGGGCAAGGGAGGCCAACGTTAGCCCCCATCCCACAAGATTGGGTGAGGATGGAAAAGTGGAAAGGTCAATGAATTTTTTAGGGTAGACAATTTGTGAGCAAAAAAATTCTGCTTGGTCTCTTCCTTTATAGTATTAGCCTTTTGATTTATGTTTTATCCCATTGCATTGGCTAAGATTCATGGGACAAGTGTCGAAAAACAGCAGTTATGGCAAGCAAGTATCTTACCTTTTAAAATTTTAAAGGGAATAAGTATTTCACTTTCAAGCATTAAGTAAAGAAGATTTCCTTTCATTCCTGGCTTGCTGAGCATTTTCATCATGGATGGGTATCAAATCTTATCAAATGCTTTTTCAGCATCGATTGAAAGGATCATGTGAAGTTTCTCCTTTAATTTGTTAATTTGAACCAATTACATTATCAGTGTTGCACATTCCTTGCATGCCTAGGATAAACCCAACTTGGACACAAAGAGGAATGACTTGGTCATTCTTTTAATAAACCATTAGATTTAACAAATTCATAGTTTATTTAGGATTTTAGCTTCTACGTTCAGATAAGAGGCCAATTAAGTATACCAAAGTTGGTCAGCTAGGACACATAGGTGGCAATAATTAGTATTTGCCATACAAAAAGTTTAACGGGTATAAAAAAGAAGCACCTAAAGGTTAGATGAATTTCTCATGCTCAGGAGACATGGACTTGATGTACTAGATGTACTTGATGTACTAGAATCGCCAGGGGGTCTCTGGGCATCCTGGGTGTAAGTGCTGTTCTCTTTTTGACACAGATCCTCACGGAATTTCCTGTGCAGGTTACTGCAGGTCAGCTCTTGGAGAAAGTCCATAAACAATCTGGGGTGAAGGAGCTCTCCTAAAGGTAGACAGAAAGTTGTATTTCAGCCTGGAAATTTTTTTAAAAAGATGAGTAAGGACATTATTTTAAAAATCTATAAACAGACACAGACTAAGAGAACATGGACTTAGGTATTGGAGCTTTGTGGGGTGGGAGCAAGTGGGCTGGACTTGAATTTAGAAGAACTGGGTTCAAATCCTAGGCCATTCACTTATTCTAGGGATTATTAAACTGGAGTTCCACGAATAGGCTTCAGAGGAGACTACAATTCCAGAAATAATGTGAAAGGTTATGTGTCTCTGAATTTTTCTGGGGTGGAAGTATCATTAAAAAATGAAATAGGGGCTTCCCTGGTGGCGCAGTGGTTGAGAGTCCGCCTGCCGATGCAGGGGACACGGGTTCGTGCCCCGGTCCGGGAAGATCCCACGTGCCGCGGAGCGGCTGGGCCCGTGAGCCATGGCCGCTGAGCCTGCGCGTCCGGAGCCTGTGCTCCGCAACGGGAGAGGCCGCAACCGTGAGAGGCCCGCGTACCGCAAAAAAAATAAAAATAAAAAAAAAATAAAAATAAATAGCTCTGATTTACTCTTTGTTGGACTTTGGGATTATAACTTTAATTTTATGAGCTTTCAGCTGCCTTCTCTGTAAAGGGAGGATCATAAGCCCTAATTACTTCAAAGACTAGATATGGGCTCAAATTATAAAAAGTCAAATGTAAGTATCTATGTACTGAAAGAGATGCTTTGAGAATAAGTAAATGCAGTGTGCAGTAAAAGCTTATGGACCATTTGCCTTCAAAGCAGGTTTACAAAATGTTCAACAAATATATAGATAAATTGAGGCATCCCAAGGGCAGAAAAGTAGGGTTCTTTCATAAAATTTATATATATATTATTTCCCCCAAAACCTCACTAATATCACCACAATAGAAAGTGTGGATCGGGCTGGGTTGACCTTATGAAATATTGCTAAAGCAAGCATTTCAGGAAGGCCTCCTGATTTGTTAATAGCAGAATAAATATGCATCCTTATTTTAATGAACACAGGGTAGATGATACTGGCCTTGTAGTAAGTAGAGCCATCAGAAGGGATATTGAGTTTAGGGAATGTAGCTGGCAGTCTCCTTTGCTCTGTCTCTTTCATATTCTTTATCATCTTTTCTGTTTGATCCAGGTGGATTAATTGCTTCAGGCTCTTTTAACTCAGAATCTCCACACTTGAAGGGTCAGCTTTGTTTCTTTCTTGTCTGATTTTTGAGTTTCCTATTGAATCATATAAGGACTAGATCATTCCACTTTGTGATTTGGAAATATCAAATAAAGTGGTCTCCATGCTGTCATTCATTGCATATAATCTGTTTCCCAACTGACCTCCATTGCAAAATTCTGAACAATCAAAGGGAGCTAGCATGGTGATAATAATATCGACTACTTGGGAATTCCCTGGGGGTCCAGTGGTTGGGACTCTGGGCTTTCACTGCAGAGGGCCCGGGTTCGATCCCTGGTTGGAGAACTAGAATCCTGTGGGCCGTGCGGCACTACCAAAAATAATAATAATGATGATAATATCCACTACTTTTACGGTCTTACTTTGCAATTCTCCACATGAAATTCCATTTTATGAAATAGTTTCCATTTCACTCCCCAAATAAAACTTGTCACAGAAGTGTCAAAGAAGTAGAAGCATTTCTCTTATATAATTATATGACTGAACAAAGGCAAAATGGATACTATGAAAATTCTAAGTGCAGTGAATATTGCACAAGTAAATTATAGCATCAAAAAGAATAAGGTGATTAGATATCAAGCCAGTGGAAAACATTTTATTAGAAGATGTGGAGGGGGACCACACAAAGCTTAAACACGATTAATATTGCATTTCTTTAGGGGGAAAAGAACTATGTGTTTTCCAAAAGTTAAGCGTGTGATCTTTGTGTATTTGAGTTGTGTGGGGGGGGATTTGCCAGCATTAGGCTAAGGGTTTTATATATGTATGTACCTCAATTGATCCTCTATTATCGCTCTCATTTTACAGAAGAGGAAACTGAGACTTAGAAGAGAGATTTTGTAAATCGTCTAAAGTTTCCTCAGTAGCAGGACGAGCACTTGAAAGCCACGGTCTTCTGAGTCCAGATTCTACATTCTGAGATTTGTTCGTACACAGATCTTCTGAGTACAAAATCAGGTACCCGAATAAAGGAATTCATGTATTAGACCCTCAAGATGCCTGAGAGTTACTGCCAATGGAAATTTTAGATTAGAAACCACAGACAAGGCACAACGAATCCTGGTCTGTTGTTTTTGAAATTGAGCCCTCTGTGTTCAGGGAATCCAGTTCCTATGTCCTTTCTTGCTCTTGTTTCCGGATGAGTGGGAAAAGTCAGTCACGAGTTCACTGTTTCAGAAAATACACAGAGCCAGACCCAAGGCAGAGCGGCTAAAGAATCCACTCACCCACTGGAGTATCCCCTCATTTAGAAACATTTATCCCTACATGAAGCCACTGCTGATGGCCATGCCTATGGCCATTTCAAGAACAAAAAGCACCTGTCATGTGACCCCATTTTTGTAAAGAAGATTTTCATTAACATCAAGGAAAATTTTGTTTGGAAAACACATAGATAAGAATGTGGCAGGGGCTTCCCTGGTGACGCAGTGGTTGAGAATCTGCCTGCTAAGGCAGGGGACACGGGTTCGCGCCCTGGTCCGCGGAGCAACTAGGCCCGTGCGCCACAGCTTCTGAGCCTGCGCGTCTGGAGCCTGTGCTCTGCAATAAGAGAGGCCGCGATAGTGAGAGGCCCGCACACCGCAATGAAGAGTGGCCCCCGCTTGCCACAACTAGAGAAAGCCCTCGCACAGAAACGAAGACCCAACACAGCAAAAATTAATTAATTAATTAATAAACTCCTACTCCCAACATCTTAAAAAAAAAAAAAAGTGTGACAGTGTTCATTTCTGGCTCTTGAAAGTGTGGGTCAGTTGTGGGGTTTTTCCTGTTAATCTATATTTTCTATTTTTGTAAAGTTTAAGTGATACCATGTCATGAAAATGGACGTTTAAAAAAAAACAATTCAACAAGCAGTTAGTCAGTGTCTGTGGGTCAGCCATTTCACTGGGCACCGAGAAGACAAAGAGGTTCAAGCGGCAGGGCTATAAATTCCTGCAGGCGCTGGACCCTCTTGGTCTCGTTCACCTCTCTTGACACATTGGCCGAGACGGATGCACAGTAGGGCCCTGTAAATACTTGTTCCATACGTGGATGGAGAGAGACTGACCAAAAAGTGAGAAATTAATATTTTATAGGTGCTGTGATGGAAATATACACAAGCCAGAGTGTGTGGATCAAGAAGGGGGAAATCCAGCTGGAAGCTGGGGGAGGAGGGATATCGGGAAGTGGGGCCTTTATTCAGGATTTGATGCCTGAACTGAGTCTTCTATTGAGAGGTGAGTGGGGTAGGAGGGAAGGGTGCCCAGGGAGTGAGGAAGGAAGAATAGAACAGACAAAGGAAGCTGTGTGGGTCATGCTCGCCAGCTCAGAGTAGGTGGGAAAGAGAAAAGAGAGAGAGACTATCCCAGGGAAATGAAGCCTCTAGAATAGTAGGGAAAGTCAACTTTAAGCTTTTGCAGGTGCAAAGACTAAAGATTACATGCAAAAAAAATTAGGGTGCTGAAATAAAGTGGCATGCCAGCGCAGAACAGAAGAGAATCAACAGACAGAAGAAAATACAGGAAGAAAGGCGTTACAGAGCAAAGCAGAACTAGAGGTATTCTTTTAGAAACTCTAATTAAATGCTATTTCCATTTGCATAGAAACGGCACAAGTTGTTATTTTGGGGTGGTGAGAGTTCTGAGTAGTTTTAACGGACTTTTAGCTTAACTATCTTTTTTTTTCTAAAAGAATTATGCACGTTGTCACTGTGTCTTTAATAAAAATGTACTTAAAGAGGACATTGGAAACTCACTAAATAGGTTATATAGTTATACAAATATTTAGTAACGTGGTTTTGAAAAGCCAGGGAAGGGATTCAATTCATTTCTCAATAAATCTTTTTAACATCTATCTAAAGTGCTAAGTATTTTAGAAAGACAGGCAGATGAAAAGAGAGAGAGAAAGAAAGAAAGGAAGAGAGAAAGAAAAAAAGAAAGAAAGGAGGAAGGGAAGAGGGAAGGGAAGACGCAGGAGAATAAATTCCTCTAGATCTTGCTGTGTATGGAAACAGTAGACCCCGCCTATGGGCAAAAGCAAGTTTCAATACTTCTTAAAGAATTTCATCTCGACAAATACTATTTATGTCTGGGTATGCTATTATTGTCACTCATTAAGAAATAACCAAAAGTATGTGTAAAATGAGTCAGAAGAGAAAGAGACTGTCTGATGACATAACTAACTGGGTAATTGAGAATCGGTTGTCAGTTATGGTCTCACAAATAACATGTGAATCAATAATAACCATGTATCAACGCACTGCTAACCTGGGGAATAATGTTCCTCACTGGAACAAGAGTTTTACTAGCAAACTTTTTTTTCCCCTAAGTTACCTTACCAATACATACAGACTTCCTAAGAATCTGAGCTGTCTCCTACCTTTGTAAAAAAAAAACCAAACCGTTCAAAACTATTGGAATTTCATCTTCAATGTTTCTGCTCTAGTTTCTAACTTCATATCCTTTTCATCTTAATTACTTTAATCCATAACCATGTACTGTGTCAGCAGCACCAGACCCTCTTCCCACAAATTCACATACAGTCTCTCTGGCAAATCAGAGCATGTCATTTTCTGGATGAGTAACAGGCACAAAGTGCATTGCAATAGATGATTTTTGCCCCGGCTCCTTGTTTAATCAAATCAAAGCAGATGTGGTTGATTACATGGACAAAAAGCTACTGAATAAACACATTTGTTCAAGAGTAACTAAGCATTAGATAATATTATGTAATGTGGAAGTAACTGCCTGGCGTAATGTTATGGTTTCCATGGCAACTACATCAGTGAAGGGTAAAGGAGTTCAGAAATATTGGTTTCTTTCAGCGCATTAAAGGGAAAATCTACATTCACATGATGTTTTTGGTGTTTGTTTTTTTTTTTAAGTAGTCTGCTCATTAGAAGGTGACCTTAGGTATTAATAAGTAAAAATAGTGGAATTATAATCTTAGAAAAATTTTGCTTTTCCTAAGATTTTGCCTTTGTTTTCCCTAAGTTCTTTAGGGATAGGAACGAAGTTCCACTTGACAGAGGGAGAGAGAGACATGAATTTTACATGGGATGTGCTGTATTCAAAGCTTAGCTGCCCTCACACATAGGGTCCATGTGCCATGGATGGGTTTTTTTTTCGTTTTTTCTTCTTTTCCAAAAACAAAGACAGCGATGGTGATAACAAAAGGGAAAGTCCCACCCAAATGCTGAACAATGCAGAGTATGGTTCCTGCGGAAAGCAGAAAAGATTAATTGTGGGAGGGGAGGCGGAGAGGAGACTGCGTTTTGTATTCAGCCGGGCTCCGCAGCAGCACTCCCGGCCCCTTTATCTGCTGCAGCAGCGCAATTACAGCGCAGGGAGGAAGCAGGTGCACTGGGGGACCATCAGAGCCCAGCCCCAGCATTGTTCTGCTTTTAGTTATTTCATTTTAATCCCCCTGGGTCAGATGAGGATGAAGTTAAACACACTTCAGAATGAAGATTCTTTTGAATTGCAAGTTACACATTCATAAGACGTAGAGAAATCCAATTATTTTTTATCCTGTGGTTGAAGGGGAAATTCACTTCAGTGGTCAGAAGGAAGGGCTGAGGGCCAGGAGAGCTGAATTCCGCCCTTGTCCCCTTTACCTGCCCTCTTCACACCATCACTCCTAATGGCTCAGGTGTGGTTTTCCCCCAAAGGCTGGGCTTTTAATTATGGGAGATTTAGAGGTTCCTTCCAATCTAAGGATGTTCATTTACTATGAACCTTAACTTTATAATTCCTCTTCAGCGGTTCCTTGCTATCCCACCCCAGGAAGGTTAGTATCTTTCTAAGGTGTGCTTACAGGGCACATGGCATCATCATTTCATAGTTTAATGACTCCGGGAAAGATGCATAATTATTCTGAGGCTACATATAAAATGGGGATTTTAAACACCTGCCTGGCAGTGCTGTGAGGATTTGCCTTTCTATGTGAAGTACCAGGAACAGTACTGGTACCAAATATTCATGAACTCTTATGGTCCTTCATCAGTACCATTGATCAGGAATATGTCTTCTTTAGGGGATTCACAAAGTCCTTCAGAACTCAATTGTCCTCCTCTAAGCTGTCAAGTAATACTTGACATACACCTCAATGCAGAAGACAATTAGCCAGGTCACCAACACTGATTCTATGTTATCCTCATGGTCTAGGGCACAGGTCAGAAAGCCCTTGAGTCCAATCTGGCCCACTGCCTGTTGTGGTTAATAAAGTTTTAATGGAACACATCCGTGCTCATTCATTTATGCATTGCCCACAGCTGCTTTTGTGCGACACAGCAGAGTTAACTAACTGTGATCAATCCTCGGATATTTATACCTGCCCCTTTGCAGAAAATTCCTGTGATTGCTGGTCTAAGGTAATTATTTCCAAATTTACATGAAAGTATTGAGTGCAAGATTTGTCTAATTCAAACACCCTATTTTGTGTATTAATATCCCGAATAAAGGTAGAAGTTCTAGCTTCTAAATACTTTGAGAAAAAGAGAACCATACAGAAGTATACCTGATGGATCTTGTAGCTGTTCTGCCAACCGTTGGGGAAATTCACTCTGTTCGTGGCAGAATAAACATTAGGCGTTCGCTGTCCTAGCCCAGGGAGCTTAAGATCACCAGGAAGAAGCTGATAGCCTGACACATCCGGGTTTACTGACCAAGGCAATGAGTGAGCAGGTTGCCTCAGTGGGCGTCTTGCCAAAGGAAGAAAAAAACAGAAGCATTTAGGACTCTGAGGAGTCTGGATGATATTTGAATGAAGCGGTGTTTTGATAGGCAAAGTAGTGTCGTGTGCAGACCAATATCAGGTCTAGACCGAAAAGTGTTTCCGTGGAAACAATAAAGTTAAGGTAGATAAAGAACGTGGCGCCTGGAAGCCTTTTATCTGAAGTCCCACACCTGGCTGGTAAATCGCCGCTGCTTGCCTACGTCCAAGAGTAACCAGGTTTTCCAGGCAAAAGTGGGAGGTTTCACTCTTCCTGAAATGATTTCCAGCAGAGGGAGGTTCTGCCTGTCTAGGACTTTAGAGAACAAAGATTCTCAGTGAGTCACTCCAAGACGGGGCTCTTATGACTCATTAGGGTTACAGTATGTCCTTGGGAAAAATAGTGTTTCCTGTCAACTTTGCAGCTGGCTGTGTCTGTTATTCCAGCCTGATGAATGGCCACACAAGTTTTTCCTTCCGCAGTATGTGAGCTTATTTTTATTTTTTCACCAGGGAGGTAATGGTGGTAGGCGTGGAAGGTGGGGAGGTGCAGAACGGAAAGCAAGAGGGAGATGGGGTGGGTCAAAGTGGAGAGGTCAGTTCAAGGCAGATGATACCCTCCCTACCGCCTAACACAGAGCCTGACATGTCACTCCCAACATACACAGAAGCTGACACCTGAGAGGATAGCATTTGAATGGTCGTGAAGAGTCTTCAACATCAAGGTGTAGGGATATTCAAACGGCCCTAATATTAGTAATTACACTCTCACATAGAATGTCATGATGCTCATTTTAACATTTAACCAGAGAAATGGAACCCAGGTGCTGACCGCCAACCATCAAATGTATTATGAATTTTTCCCTTAGACACTCACAGATTACCGTCAGGGTCATTCTTCATAGTAACAACGGTCGCTCGGGAGCCACCGGTCTGAGTAACGACAGTCTGTCTGTGGTTTTAAAGAACAGATTTCAGAACCTAAGAAGGACCCAATTCCTGGAGCGTCGGGGTTTATTTTTGGATGTGTTTGTGAAGGACAGGATGTCCTCAATGCTGTGTCAGAAACGGGTCAGGAAATGAACCTTGTGACTCTAGGACTTGAAAGCATAGCGGAACGCAAACACGTTGACCCCGTGATCCTCTTATTTCCTCCATGTCACCCTCGTGGAAATGCAGGAAGTGGAACTGGGAGAGGCAGCCTATCTTCTCCAAGATCCCGGACTTTCATTCTCTGTAGGGGATAATTGGGGTGCTCACCGTCTCCTGTGAGCTCGGGGGTAGGATGAATGGAGAGAAAGAAGCTTACCGCTTTCCCCTTTCAGAGCACCTCCACCTTGCAGACCACAGACTGGTTGTCCCCATTACAGACCGTTCTTAGCAGATCTTTATTTCTCTGAAGCTCTCTTGACCTTTACGTGTTCACCTCATGCCATCTCTATTTTTTATTTTATTGAAGTAGAGTTGATTTACAATGTTGTGTTAATTTCTGCTGTACAGCAAAGGGATTCAGTTATACGTACATACACTCTCCTTTTCACATTCTTGTCGATGATGGTTTATCACAGGATATTGAATATAGTTCCCTGTGCTAGACAGTAGGACCTTGTTTATCCATCCTATATATACTAGTTTGCGTCTGCTCATCCCAAACTCCCAAACCATCCCTCCCCCACCCCCTTCCCCCTTGGCAACCACAAGTCTGTTCTCTATGTCTGTGAGTCTGTTTCTCCTTCATGAATAAGTTCATTTGTGTCATATTTTAGATTCTGCACATAAGCGATATCATGTAGTATCTGTCTTTCTCTTTCTGTCTTACTTTGCTTAGTATGATAATCTCTAGGTCCACACATGTTGCTGCAAATGGCATTATTCCATTGTTTTATGTCTGAGTAATATTCCATTGTATATATGTACCATATCTTCTTTATTCATTCTTCTGCTGATGGACATTTAGGTTGCTTCCACGTCCTGCCTATTGTAAATAGTGCGGCTACAAACATAGGGGGGTGTGTATCTTCTTGAATTATAGTTTTGCCCGGATATATGCCCAGGAGTGGGATTACTAGATCACAGGGCAACTCTATTTTCTGTTTTTTGAGGAACCTCCATACTGTTTTCCATAGTGGCATACAATCTCTATGTTGCCAATTCTTCTCCTTCTATCTTCGACAAATCACTACTAGTATAAGTTATCTTCAGTCTGGAATATTCTTTCCAGCCTCCGTTCTCTTTCTCTTTTCCTCATTGCCACTCCTTCACGAAGCCTCTGGGCTAGCATGAACCCATCCTAGCAGCATCACAAGAGCCTGAGGATTTTACACGAATTAACTCCACCTCCAGGTCTCGTTCCCTGGAGTTGGGGAGGAGGTATGGCAAAGGAACCAGAGCTGGATGGTAAAGCAGTAAAAACAGATTTTACCCAGAAACTACGACAATAGGGGAAAAGAGACCTCAGTATAGAACCAGGCTCAATTCCAAGTACAACAAGGACAATTGGGGATTTATAGCCAAGGAGCAGGGTGCGTGTCCGTGGATGAAAAACTATGATGAGGAGGGATCAGGGGTAAGAGGGGAGATGCTGGCTAAACAGACCACAGGATTCTTGCTGAAGTCAGCCCAGGGTGGTGAGATATCTGATCAAGAATTTGATCTGATATGGAGGGTGGAGGACTCTTTCTGAACGGACTTATCAGGCTTCATGGTAAAACTGGGCTGCTGTGCAGTCTGCAAAGGCGGAGGCATATTTGGGAAAAGAGCACGAGGGGCCTGACCAAAGTCTGGTTAAGGAGAGAGGCTTTATCGCATAGGGAACTGGTCCTATTCTGGAAAATACTGACCCACAGGCTATGAAGAGGGATGGGCAGAGGAGACTGTGAGTTGCATGTAAAACAGGTAAATTTACCTTCGGGAGGCTGGCGCGAGCTGTGGGGAAGTGGAGGGATTGAGAGTCTGCTTGGTTCGCTAGTACCCTGAGTCATCTTACTCCGTGGAAGGAAGGGGGCCAGCACTTGGAGCCCGGGTGAAGGAATTAACTTTGATTAGAAGCAGCTGGGAGCAGAGCAAACCCCTGAGGTCCTCAGATGAAGGAAAAGGCAACTTGTGAAATACAGTCCTATAAGCTCACCCTCATCGTTCAGTTAAAATAATTGTTTATAGTATAAGACATCTATCAAGAGGAGGGAAAAATCTAACGGATGGAAACTAACTAGCACCAAACCAGAGAATAATAATGAAACCTGGGACCAATTGCAGCGTGGTTTTCGTAGGGACTGATACTGCCAGACACACTTAATAGCTTGTTTCTTGAAAACAAATGTGTATGTGAACACACATACACACACACGAACATATCACCCGAATGAATGGTTAAGAGGAACATAACAGATGTTACTTATTTGGACCTTACTAAAGCACTTGATAAAAACGTCTCATGAAATTTGACTTGCAAAACAAGTTCAAATTGGCTGGAATAGGAGAATTCCGACGCAGATTGAAAACTGGCTCCAAACCCAGAAACCAAAGGTAATGGAACTGATAAATAAGTGGCAGCAGATCTAGTTGCTGGAAAGTGTTTAGCAGATGCCCCAAGGGTTACTGAGTTTATTAAAAATCTTTATCAGTGAGTTGGAAGAACAAGTGAACAGGATGTACGTGAATTCTGCCAGGAATACTAAGTTGGCAAACGTTAGAGAAAGCAGGGAAGACCAAGTTCTGGTGCAGAGGGGTAAGCAGAGAGGTTAGATGTGTGTAGAGGAGAAAAAAAGAAGGAACAAATGGGATGCATGTGGGGAAAATCTCAGGAGCGCTGATCTGTAGGAGGTTAGGCTGTGGAATGACGTGAAGCAGACAGCAGAGGGACGATGGTAGAGAGGGCGAGGACGCAGCAAACTGAGGGTAACTTGGTGAAGCTGTTCCGTGGCCAACAAGGAAGAGCCCAGGTTTGTGGGGCCTGGGGTTTACAGAATTTGGGGAGCCCTCTTTAAGAAAAAGACAAAAATTATTAACTTAAAATTAGGTACAGGACCTTGAACATGGACACAGTAAATGAGGGGCCCGGAAGCATAAGCTTGGTGAATTTCATGGCGACTCTGCCTACGGTGGCCAAGCACAACATCAATAAAAGGTTTTCTTCTCCTGGTGCGGGTAAGAGGAGGTGAGACGGTGGGGATGGAAAATGAAGGTAAAGAGAGTGAAGAAAGCTTGGTCTGTGTCCTCGTGGGAACCAAAATCTTGGAGAGATGCACTTGGTAGGCAATTAGCAGGCAACTAATTGTTCTTTTGGAACAGATTCTGAAATAACATATACCCTTTTCCATTATACCAGTTTTCCAGTTCTATCAAATATCTTTGGTCACATTTATAATAGTGAGTTTTTTGAGGACAGGACCTCTCAGTGGCCAGACCATAGCAGATTTCACTGGTTCTTGAATGTGTCTGAATCTGACTAAATGCTCACTGATTCTGTTGCCTTTTCTGGTTTCACAGAAAGACCATGGATTAAGGGGCAATAAGAGGGGTTAACTGGGAGGTGGTTACAGTAATCCAGATCATAAGAGTGTAGTTGACTGGGATGGGAGATGGAAAAAGAGTGGGTTCATTTAAGGAATGTTTAAAAAGCGAGAAATGGCAGGACTTGGCGCTCAGTTAAATGTGGGAGTAAAAGACAGAAAGGCATTTTTTTTAAATGTCTATAACTCTTGCATTTGAAACTAAGAGGAAAGAAATGCCATCTCGTGAAAAGTTGTTCCCAAGCTCATTTTATTAACTGCAGGGTCTTCATGGGGTTATGTTTGGGGGGAGACAAGAGCCTTAGAGGCGTGAAACCACCTACGTTATACTAAAAGCTTAGAGGTAAGAAAAGTTTGCAAGCTTGCCAGGACATTGTAATTTTTTCATGTTCAAAGATATTTATTGCAACATTGTCATTGGAAGGAATGAGGGGAATTTATGGATAAATGAAGATATCTTCTTACCTTCATACCAACATTCTACAGCCAATTAACAAGTCACAGGGACAAACAGATTCTGAGTCATAGAGTAAAATAGCAAGTTGCAGAAAGTGATGAAAAATGTGAGACAACTTTCGTTTTGAAAAAATAAGTGTTGGGCTTCCCTGGTGGCGCAGTGGTTGAGAGTCCGCCTGCCGATGCAGGGGACATGGGTTCGTGCCCCGGTCTGGGAGGATCCCACATGCTGCGGAGCAGCTGGGCCCATGAGCCATGGCCGCTGAGCCTGCGCATCCGGAGCCTGTGCTCCACAACGGGAGAGGCCACAACAGTGAGAGGCCCACATACCACAAAAAAAAAAAAAAGTGTTGAGCATAGAAAGATTCATACAAAGCTGGTAACAGTGGTTACCTCTGTGTGATGGGATCAGGGAGCAGAGGGAAAAGGGAGGCTGTATTTTGGGTGAGATAATTACACCCACAAATATACATTGAATGGCTTTAGAAGGACTTTGAAAAACTTAAGATGCCCTATTCAGTAGAGTTATTATGATCTTCCGTTGCCAGCTCCTCAGATCATTGCTGTACAGAGACAGATGGAAATCAGATGAAAAATGACTTGGCCGTGTTGAAGTCGTTGAGCTGAAGCAGGCCAAGCCTGAGCTCAGTTTCAGTTCTGTTTTCTGAGAAGCCCCATGACCTGGGTGCACATCTGTTAGACACACCCAAGCAAAGCTGCTTGGTTGTAGGGTGTCTTGAGCCCAATTAAGGCTCAGGATGACGCTGAGTTTGTTGAAGTCAAACTATAAGCTAAACACAGCCTGGGGCTGCCCACAGGGTGAACCAAGAGAGACAAAGCCAGTAGAAACATCCAGGGAAGACGTATCTGTGCTGATGAACTGGGGGTTTCTTGGAAGTTTCATTTATTCCACTGAAGGGCTTGAGTCGCAATCATCTTCGGATTGGGTGTTACCTTCAAATCTGCAAAACTGCCTTGGCCATCATGGGAGAACAGATTTTTCTCACGGGAATACCATTACGTTTTGTTTCCAAAATGAGCTAGAAATGCCCACAGAAAGGCTTTGTCTTGCAATATTCTGTATCGTTTTATTCTGTTTGGATTTCCCATCATCTGTAAGGAAAACAAATAGCTTTCTTGTGAGCAGTGTGTTTGGGGCAGTATAACTATAATCAGCTTCAATTTCGAGTTTCTTCTGCTCATATTCATTCCAGCCAGAGGTGCTGGAGTCTGACAGCACCTTTTCTTTGTGTATTGATCTTGGTCTATAGCAACTGCCTGATGAACGTACAAATTATGTGTTTATCATCTGCCAGATTTTTGTTGTGAGATTTAATTTTTTTTCTCTACAAGCTGTTCACTATAGAGACCAGATGGTTTTTCTATCCCCTTGGTGTTTCCCTCATGTGGACAGTTGTCTGGAGATGTTCTCAGGTTGTACCATGATCGTATACTTTGTATCGTTGCCCTGGTTAACATCACGGCATTAACACCTTTGCCAGCATGAAAGAATATTCAGTCTATCAATGTCTAGAAACCACTTAAAATAAATGGCCCCGTGTGTTTTGAAATCATGTGGGGGAAACCCCAGGTTTCTAGTAACCATTAATAAACAATTACCCCTTTGTTAATGCAACCTGCCAATTCCATGATTAGACAGAGTTGATGGATGTCATAGCTGGTTCGTAGCCCCACGCTCATTGGAATGTGCTTGTCTTGTATTCCCCACAGGTGTAAGCTTCCAGAGGGCACACGAGAAACGTGCTGTATCCACGCCACATAAAGTATTTGGTGGATTTTTAAAAAATTTAGAGAGACAAAGCTTTCCCCCCATAAGCTTTAACCCAGAGCTTGTTCTGTAGATGCCCAGTAAATACTTGCTCACCAATTCAGGATTTCGGGCTGGTGATGTGGGAGATCACATTTGACACACGTTTGACTGAGAGACCACTACAAACAGCGCAAAGGGAGGAGTTTCTCGGTGACACTGATTGCTTGTGTAACCCAAGATACCCAGGGATTCTGGACAAAGTACTCGGTAGTCAGTAAACAAAAGTAAGCAGCCACGTTCTTCGAACAGTGCTTAACTCTTCTTCAAAAGCATCAACTGGATACTGAAGACATGTCAAGCCCCCCAGGTGAAGGCCCCCAGGAACACACCTGTACTTGGACAAGGGGGGTTTATTACTGGCTGCAGCGAGAGAGACCACACCGTGGGGAACCAGGGTGTCTCAGTATAAGAGAGTGTTTGAAAGAATCCGTTATAGAATTTGGGATCCTGTTGTGTGATTTGGGCAAGGATCTAAGGAAGCAAGGTTTACTCCAGCCTGGATTTTGTTGGAAAGCAGGGTCAGCTCTGTGAGTGGGTATCTCAAAAGATCTTACCTACAGAGAGGGCAGATTAAAGCCACAATAAAGCTAGAACTGGTCATGATGTAGCAGTGACTTGTTTGAAAAGATTGGCGGGGGGGGGGGGTTGGGTGTCTTGTGTGACGAGTTCTGGGTAGATGTTCTGAGATTATTTAAGTCCAATGGGAGAGCACATGGCTGGGCAGGAAGCATCAGGTCACCTCGTGATTAACACTGAGGCCAAGATGTAAGGTCACATTAGTTCCCAGATGTGGTGGGAAAGGGGAGACATGGGGAGGGGTTGCTTTCTTTCTCAGATGTCATTGAAGAAGTTGAGAAAGGAGCTGGAGACCCCAGGCTTCCTGTTTCCCTGCTTTGTCATTGCTCTGTCACTCTGGCTTAGGAAGTGACTTCAGTCAGACTGCCCCAAACTCTGACTCTCATTAGCATCCCCTCCTGCCTTCCACCTGTAAGATGGATGGACCCTCAAGTCAGGACAATTTGTTCCTCTCCGTATACAAAAAAACTCATCTCCTAGGACTGTCCTTTGTTAAGAGACAAAAACGTCACTTCCCTACAGGGGTTTACATGAGCTGGAAATAAGAGGATTTTAAGACTTAGGCAAGTAGGTGCATGTATTTTAAAAGTGCATTCCACTCATCCCAGTTCATGGAGGCAAAAAGCCTATTTTCCTTACAGCCATCCACCTGTGTATCTTAAACTACGGATGGGGTCATACAGCGGTTCACTCTACACAAACTTTTCAACTCTAAAGTAGAGTGACATATAGAGAAATTCTAAATGGGAATATATTCGGTTAAGAAGCTTAAAGTATTTTAAGTGGGAGACTCTTTAAATACAGCAAAGATCTACACACATAGAGCATATAATAGGCGCCAAGCAAAAAAATGTTCATTGATTTAATTAGTCAACTTGTTTTCTTTACTTAGATCAACTACAGGGAAGGAGTGGCTCAGTTATTAGCAATATTTTTTATCTGATTGTAGAAGTAATCCATTCCCAACATAAAAAGTCTTGGAATAAGACAAAGCAAAGAGAAATAAATAAAAATCGCCGCCTGGAGACAACCACTGTTCATGGTCTGGGTCTTTCATTCATTCAGCAAATACTTAGCAATGACCATGTAGTAGACACAGGGCTAGTGGCTCAGAAGACACAGATGAGTAAGACACAATCTCTGACCTCAAGGATCTCATAGCTTCATGGGCAAGACAAGTTGAATAGGTAGATAGGTAGGTAATTAAAATATAATTTGGTGAGTGCCACGGTAGATGTCATCATAGGGCATTATGGGAACCAGGACAACCTCCTCCCCACCCACCATAGACGTGGGCGTGAGACAGGGTGGGGTAGAAAGGAAGCTCACTTCATGGGGAAGTTCCTTGCTGAGCAGTCTAGAAAATAAAGATAGAAAGGAGGAAAGCGAAAGAGCACACAATCCCACCTTCCAAGAGTAACCAGATGCAGGCTCTTTATGGCGGCTCTGATTCCATCGCACGGATGTCCTGTAATTTGCTCTAATAAGCTTCACGATCTCTGTGTTGATCAGAAGTAAGAGTTCCCCAGGAAACTGTTTCTATGACCTGCGTCCTTATAACTAAGCTGGTAAGGTTTTGGTGTGTAATCATAATGGCTTCATGCCAAGCTATTCAGGAGGAGTTTTAGGGATCTGGATATGATAATCCAGGTACCTAGGGTTCTGAATTTGTTATATTTTTTCTAATAAAGCAGTTTGTTGGGTTTCTGGCGTAGTGGAGGAAGGGGGTGACAGAAATAGCACGCACACGCTCACACACAGACACCTGCACACACACACGTGACTTCGGAAGAATCCCGTCCTCTCGTGTCTCACCGTCTCTTCTGCCCTTCCCCCTCAGCCCCCTTTCTAATTTTGCCTTTATAATTGCCACTGTTCATCAGAGTCCCTTCAAGGAGCCAGTCCCCAGCAAATGCCCTTTGTTGGCAGGTATTCATCAAGCTCCATTTTTCAAGGTGGAGGCGACACCAGGGAAGCAGTGATTGTAAGAGGAACCTGCAGAAGACAAGAGTGCCTCTGTAGAGTTGTTTAGAAAATGTGGCGAGGAGAGGAATTTCAGCGAAACTGTCTCTAGGTATATTTAAACGTGGCTCACTGAAAGTCACTAGTTCTCAGTCCCAGCTAATTAATATACGGGAGAGGTTTTACCTCAGAGAGATTTCTAATGAAAAAAAAATTGTGAATAAAACGCCCACATGGATGACCCAGGGCAACCCAGAGGAATGCATCTCTCATCTCTATCAAATACAGGGAACTGACAGAGATTCTTCCATGCACACATTTCTATGAGGATGGGGTGGGCTGCTTGCAGCGACTTCAGCTCTGCCAGCGTTGGAGGTGGGTTCCTGGGAACGGAACTGATTGCAGGGAGACTAGATGCTCAGAGACAACTCTGAAATCCTCCTGTCTCCTTTCCGCAGTTTCCAATCTTAACGCTGGTGACTTGAAGACAGGACAAAAATAAGCTGTGGGTACCAGAGAGAGAGGGAAATAGCTGAGAGTGAGCAGAGGTCCAGGCAGGGAGGGTTATCCTGAGATACTTGGCCAGAGGAGGCAGGGGCCATCCATCCATGGTCCCTAAACTGTGGTCCCTGGACCAACAGCAGGCATCGCCTGAGAATGTGGAGCCCCAGAAATTCCAAGTCAGCGAGGAAAGACCTGGCCCCGGGGAGCTGCCTTTCTAAGAGCTCCCTGTGTGATTCTGTTGGTCTTTCCAGTTTGGGGACCACTGAGGTCTTTGGAAGACTTTGAAAAGTGCTCAGAAGGAGCCATTCCTCATCCAACCATGCTTCTGGTGCACCTGAAGTTTGACTACCATGACGTATCCTACTTAGACGTCTGCTTGTTCTTGCCATCCTTCATTAAAACGCAAAGTCCCTTCTGATGGATGGATCGGTCCTTTGGTCTCACGTGTCTCCCAGGCGCAGGGCACTCTGCTCATCTAAGGTGGGTGAGGGAGGTACATTGTGCCTATCCCGTGGATTTGCACCAGGCCTTCTGGCTGCAGAGCCCGTGTACCTAACCACTCTGCAAAGCTGACCCCTACTTTACCTTCTAGGCTAGGACCTTGAAGATGGGGGGGTCGATGGTGAACTGACCAGTTCATCTCCAGTCCTTTCTCTAGCTGCCTTGGCCAGACCTGGGCACAGCCTTACTTCTGCAGAGCAAGAGAGGAGCCAGGTCCAGCCCCGGTGCCTACCGTCACCTCACTTTGTGGAGCACACTCACCCCAGGCATTACATGGGTCCGACGGCTCAAGTTGGGGGAAGCAAACCTCATCTGTAGTTGCTTGAAGTCAGGAGAGGGAGTAGCCCTCTTCATCATTATCTCTGTATCTTGGAGAGGGAGAGGGCGGTCTTCTGAGTAAAGGAGCTCATTGTCAGCTTGCCCTTCCAGAAAAAGTTACCCCATCCATTGCCATATCATGGGTACTTGCTGAAGAAAACCTAAGACGTTGACCACTTGCAGACCTGTAAATTCTAAATCAGCAGGAAGCATTGATACCACCAGGATAAGCACATGGCATTGATTATTAACAAAGAAAATGAAGCTTTGAGAGTTTAAGGAAATTGGTCAAGGTGCCCTAGTTAGAGGATGACAGCTGGGATTGAGGAAGCTAGTCTTCTGCTGTTCATGCCAATACCAGCATTCTTAACGAGAAGATATTTTATCTCCCAACATTAAACAATATACATTAGGATGAGTTTCTCAAGCTCCCAGAAAGGTTAACCCTACAGGCACAGTTCTAGGGAGACAGTGTGGAGGCTGAGAGCCCGGAGGAGGTATCCTGAGTACTGGCCTCAATTCTCCCTGCTTCCCCTTCCATGTTCTTTGCCTGATGGATTTGCAGTTCTCCCCATAAAAGGTATGATGTGGATTTTCTTATTCCTTGGCTCTGGGTTTGGCTCTGTGACTTTTTCTCCAGTAGAGTGGGAAGACAGCCGTGCCAGTTCTGAGACCAGACCAAAGACTTGTGCATTTTCACGTGTGTGTGCGTGTACATCTGCCATCATAATCAGAAGAACGTGCTCTGGCCAGTTCACTGGTCCCAGGAAAAGGATGAGAGTCATGTGGGACAGAGCTACCCCCAGCGGCACTCATGCTAGATCAGTGGACCTCCTGCCCACCCATATGTTCCTGAGAATAAATTGCTGTTTTTTGAAGCCATTGTGTTTTGGGGTGATTTGTTATGCTGCACCTTTGTGGCAATAGCTAGCTGATACAAACTGTGGGATATGGACTCAAAGCAACTCCTGCCACTTGCTAACTTTGGCCATTATTGAAGCTTTCTAAGCCACAATGTCTATCACAAAAGATAGGAAAATAGAGGTTCCAACCCATATAAAGTTGTGTTTCTGTGGACTGAATACATGAGATCATGCTGGTAAAATGGTCACTATAACACAAGTTGTATTGTGTTAGCTACTGTCACAGCAGCCCATGCCTAGTGCAGGGTCACTGTATTGGACGCGGATGTGCTGAGTGGCAGGTTTGTGTCTGCTGACTGGTTCTGTGAAGCTCAGTCTTACAAGTTAACCTGGGTGAGAGCTACACGGATGTGCTCATTCAACATAATCAACTTCCACATGCGAAACATTTCAGCTTGAAAGAGCGGGGATGTGTGTGTGTGTTTATTGTGGCTGGAATGTGAGCAGAGACAGGAATATTTCTGCTTCTCTGAGATTCTGTGTGATGTCTTTATCAAGGTCCCATTACTGCAGGAAGCTGGGCACCACATTTCTTGGAGTTCATGATGCTTAAAAGAGGAGAAGCTATCACAAGACACTGGCGTGTCCTCCAGCCTTTATTTAGTTGATAAACTTGCCTTTCCTAAGCTTCTCTGTTTGGAGAATTGTGGTTACAATCTTCCCAGTCTGAGGAGGATGGCGGGTGCTCCAGGACCTCGCCACCCCGCGCTCCCTCTGTGTGGTGTCAGGCGGCCTCTGTGTGATCAAATAAGCAGTGGCGGCTTTTCCAGGCCTGAGCCACATCCTCATTCACGTGGGCCCCTCCTTCAGCGAGCCTCATAGCTGCTTGCCAGCCTGCAAACTGCTGCAGTGCAAGCCCCACAAAGGCAGAGGGAGGAGCCACCTGCATTTACCGAGGCTTATAAAACTGCTGGCAGATCTGGGCCCCGGTGTCAGGCTCCCGGCCACTGTTTTACGGGGCTGAAGTCAGCAGCTTGATTCAGCCTGCATAAATAACCCCGTGGAGTCCTGCAGGGGCCTGGGGGAGGAGCGAGGTGGGAGCCCAGGAAAGATGCCGGGATCAGGATACAAAACCCTGGGGAGCGGCGACAGACTGATCCACATCTGCAAAGGGAGGGTTTGGGTTTGCTTTAATTTTTCTACATGATTTCTAAATCCGGTATTGATTATGTCATGTATATAATTGATCCTTAGCAATTGTTAGCCAAATGACGAAAGCATTTAGAAATCTGATTGACTTTGAGGCATTTTCCCTTTGTCTCTCCCACCCTCCCTCTTTTCTCATTATAGTTTCTTCCCTCTCTTTTTTTTTTTTCCAATTCCTCTAACCAGATCAGACATTTGACTTTCAAATTGAATAATCCCTTTGTATCTTTGGTCAATCCTAAGAAGCCCATTTTTTTTCTGAACCTAAGCTGTTGGTAGAATAGTTTGCCTCCATCAGTCTCAAAAATACCATACTGCCTCTTATTTCAGTGGTAGTGAGAGTAGCCCAGATGCCAACCAGATGCTCTCCTTCTAGCTGTGAACACTCTCAACCCCAGCCAGACTGAAGAAGGAAATTGGCCATCACTCACAGGGGCAGGGGGTCTGGGCCAGGATGAAGGAAGGCCAGGTTCCCTCTTATGGAGAAGATGGAGCAGTGAACAGCGTCCGTGGTGCACCCGCTGGGCTGGTGTAGCATCCTGCATGCATTCCGCCACAATGGCACTAAGTCTAGCAATCTCAGTGTGCATGAAGAAAACCACAGATGGGACTCAGCAGAGTAGCTGGTCAGTGCTCCAAGGCGCCAAGTGCCTGCTTCTGTTGTAGCACAGGAACAGGCCTGTGTGGAGAGTCCTAAATCAGATATGGGGCTGCATGCCAACCTGGTCCCCTCGAACGGCACAGCCTTGCAAATGCAATGAGGAATGTGTGGGAAGCTTCTGCAGGTACATCAACATTTTGTCCCTGGAATTAATCCAAATCAATGCTCTGCAACCCATTTGTTGAAATTGGGTCTTACCGTGGTTCCCTTTGGTTCCTCTTTGGTTTCTGCTTTGGACAGAATCACATCCCCCCAATATTCATAGTGAAACCCTAACCCCAGTGTAATGGGATTTGGAGATGGGGCCTTTGGGAGGTAATTAGGGTTAGATGAGGTCATGAGGGTGGGGCCCTTGTGTTGGGAGTAGTGGCTTTATAAGAAGAAAGAGAGAGAGAGAGAGCTCTCCACCATGTGTGGACACAGCAAGAAGGTGGGTATGTGCAAGTCAGGAAGTGATGCTCACCAATGATAGAGTCTGTTGGCATCTTAATCTTGGACTTCCAGCCTCCAGAACTGTGAGAAACAACTGTTGTTTAAGCTCTCCAGTCTGTGGTAGTTTGTTATAGCAGCCAGAGCTGACTAAGACAGTTTCCACTGTTTACTCAGATCTCTGTATTAAGCTAATGGTGACCTTGACCACATGTAGGTGGTCAGGTGGTCAATGTCACCATTTTTCTACCTATTCTTTTCTACTTATTCTTTCAAAGAATGGATATAAAGCAGAACACCTGTACCCTTTAGAACCAGTATCCACACAAGGGAAGGGTGAGGGGAACAGGGATCCCATCCCTGTAAGACACACACCAAAAAGTAATAATGAGAAAAAAAATACATGATAGGTGTGTGAAAATTACTTAGAAATCCTTAAAAGTAACATAAAAACACATACAAAATAACCCAAAATAAACAGAATACAAACTCTACTTTTAAACGTAAGAGTTATGCTTTGGCTTCCCTGGTGGTACAGTGGTTGAGAGTCCGCCTGCCGATGCAGGGGACACGGGTTCGTGCCCCAGTCTGGGAGGATCCCACATGCCGCCCAGCAGCTGGGCCCGTGAGCCATGGCCGCTGGGCCTGCGCGTCCAGAGCCTGTGCCCCGCAACGGGAGAGGGCCACGGCGGTGAGAGGCCTGCGTACCGCAAAAAAAAAAAAAAGAGTTATACTTAAATATTCTAATGCCATAGGCTCAAAAAATTAAAATTCTTATTGCTGGAAAATGTAATTATCCCAGAGCTTTCATAAGTTCAGTACATAGTTCTCTGTTGTTTAACAAAGAATAATATAATTATAAAAGATCAAGGGATTTTTTAAACTTTCTCATTATGAATTTCCATTTCTAATGATAGTACATCTTTGAGTCAGGAGGATAAGGATATATCTTAAAGACACGAAACTCAACATCATTTTAAAAGAATTTATTTCTAACCTGCTCTGAAGTTACATGGTGCTATTTAGTGAAGCCCATGTGCTACAATATTTTCAAAGAAATTTGCTTTACATGTGGGAAATATTCAAGTATATAGATTTATATTCAGCTTTGAACTTTGGAAGAACAGGTTAGAAATTATATCAATGTTAACTCCCAGCTGAGAGTAGCTGGTGAGCTGGCTTCCAATTATGTAACAAAACTGAATAAAATGCATAGTTCTACCTGCCCTTGCTTTGCTTTATGTCGTGCAAAAAATTCTATTTTCAAACTAACATATTACCGTAGGAGATTGGCTTGCGGTTATGATCGTGCTGATTACTTAGAACAAAAACATTCTCCAAAACTTGCTATATTTAAAAATTTTATCGCTTGAAATTGATTCCTACTTCACAGGCAGACCTCAGAGTTACTGCATGTTCATTTCCAAACCACAGCAATAAAGTGAGTATCACAATAAAGTGAGTCATATGAGTTTTTGGTTTCCAGTGCATATAAAAGTTATGTTTACCCTGTACTGTAGTCTACTGTGTGCAGTAACGTTATGTCTAAAAAACAATGTACGTAACTTAATTAGAAATATTATATTGCTAAAAAATGCTAACCATCATCTGAGCCTTCGGCAAGTTGTAGTAGTAACATCAAAGATCACTGATCACCTATCACCATAATATATATAATAATAATGAAAATTTTGAAATATTGAGGGAATTACCAAAATGTGATAGCGACACAAAGTGAGAAAATGTTTTTGGAAAAATGGTGCCGATATACTAGCTCTATGCAGGGTTGCCAGAAATCTTCAATTAGTAAAAACAAACAAACCACCCCCCAAACCCCAAAATATCTGCAAAGGGCAATAAAGTGGAGAACAATAAAACGAGGTATGCCTGTAAATTGAATTCATTTTGGAGATCTGATGAATGGTGAAAGTCTACAAATTCTTTATGAAAACTCCCTTTTGCAAAATAATACCAAATTGTTTTTGTTTTCCTTCTAACAGAATTCCAGGATCAAAAACATTTCAAAATTGCCTGTTCTGTGTTAAACCAAGATTGCAAGTCTTAAGACTGATCACCTTTCCTGGGTCATATTTTCTGTAATCATAAATCTCATAGTTTAGATAATATTTGGGTATACAGATTGAATCAATGATGCCTATTAACGGCAGGTAGGAAGATGGAAAAAGCATTTTCAGGTACTAAACCTATTTTTCAGTGAGCTCTACGTAGCGTTCTACTTCAGGAAAATATAGGTTTTAAAATTGTAATTTCACTGGAAGTCACTGGAATTATAAATACATTAGGAGACAGGTTAGAAAAAGAATGTCTTTGGACATTTATAGTTTACCTGGCTTTGGTAGAAAGCAAGTTAATATGTACTACACCAGTTCCTGGATGGTTATGCCTGTCACACCCCAAGAGTTTTATTTAATTGAGCCTGTAGCAATGAGACAAGGAATTGCATTCACAGGAAATTCGATGACTGGATTTCAGCAAGCTTTCACCAAAACATATTGTTTTAGCCACATTTGAAATCGTTTTGGAGTTTGACCATGTTTTGCCATTATATTTATCAAAAATTCACAAACTTTTTCTGCAGTCTCACGGTCTAAATATTTTTTTCAATACATGCACCTTGCATCCATCCATTTGTTCCCGTTTTAATTTTATTGAAGTATTCTATTGTGTTAGTTTCAGGTGCACAGCAAAGTGATTCAGTCATATATATATATATATATATATATATATATATATATATATATATACATTCTTTTTCAGGTTCTTTTCCGTGATAGGTTATTACAAGATATTGAATATAGTTATATAGTTCCTGGTGCTATACAATTTTCTATTGTTGGTTATCTATTTTATATATAGTAGTGTGTATCTGCTAATCCCAAGCTCCTACATTATCCCCCCCCACTTCCCCTTTGGTAACCATAAGTTTGTTTTCTATGTCTGTGGGTCTATTTCTGTTTTGTATATAAGTTCATTTGTATCTTTTTTTTTTTTAGATTCCACATATAAGCCACATCATGTGATATTTGTCTTTCTCTGGCTTACTTCACTTAGTATGATAATCTCTAGGTCCATCCATGTTGCTGCAAATGGCATTACTTCATTCTTTTTTTAATGGCTGAGTAGTATTCCATTATGTATATATAACACATCTTCTTTATCCATTCATCTGTCCATGGACATTTAGGTTGTTTCCATGTCTTGGCTATTGTGAATAGTGCTGCTATGAACACTGGGGTGCATGTATCTTTTCAAATTAGAGTTTTCGTCTTTTCTGGTTATATGCCCAGGAGTGGGATTGCTGCATCATATGGTAGCTCTATTTTAAAATTTTTAAGGAACCTCCATTCTGTTCTCCATAGTGACTGCACCAATTTACACTTGCCCGTTTTTCATATCATCCTTCAGAAGGTACACATGGTCAGGCAATCAACCACATTCCCTAACAGAAATCTTTTGCTCATGTCAGAGACCAGAGATTGTTAGCTGAAAGTCACTTGCACTGAACGCAGTCCATTTAGGCCCACGCAAATTTGACGGAGTTGACATTGTTTTGAGTTCTCTGTGTGCCACCTATGATGTTATATATGTTCATACATTTTGTTTGACTTGGCTTTCAGAAGAGCTCTGTGGAGTAGGCATTGTTATATCTATTTTAAAGACACAGAAACCAAACCTGAAGGTAAGCAACTTGCCCAAGGTCACACAGCTAATAAGAGACGGAGACTCCGGACTTCAAGTTCAAGTCCAGTCAGTGCACATCCGACTACCACCTTGAAATGAGAACTCCCTGAGGAGCATCCCTGCACGGACCCTGATGCCAGGGAATGTGCACAGGACATCAGCTCTGTCTTCCACCAAAACTCTCCTAATTCCACCCCTTTTGGAATATACACTGATACTCACCCTCTTTTAGGGTCCATGCTTCTCGTTTAAGCTGCTCTTCTTGGCTTTCCGTGATCCACACCTTGGAATACTTACTCTGTGTCGTAATATAACATCCAGCTCTCATTTACCTATTTATTACCTAATTATCGCACAGTTAGGTTACTAACCACTCGTTTTGTCTTTGGTTTCTTCACTCCTATTCCGTCTTCTTCAAGGTGCTTCTATAAACCTCTCTTTCCTTCTGTACTTTTTCTCTTCTTGCCTGTTAACGCTTTTCTTTGTCTTAGGCTAGCTCTATTTTTTTCTGTGTTCTTTTCACATCGACTTCCTGCCTCCAGTCCCCTTCCCTTTGAATGAGGGGAATTTGCTTTGTTAAACAACAAAAACAGCTAGAAAAGCAGGCACTCGTAATATTTCTTATCAGAACTTGGCTTGATCTTCCATCTTCTTATGGCTGACTGCTCTTCCCGACTGCCGATTTTAAAAAACATTTTGGTAACGCATTTTCTGGTTGGGTAGATTCTGGATTAATAGCAGTTTATGCTAAAATTCCAGTTTTCAAAGTGGGAAATGAGACACCGACGGGAGAAGCATCCTCCCTGAGTTTATAAATCATCAGTACTGGCAGATAAGATGAGAATTCAGACCTTCTCATAAATTGAACTGAATTAGTGGTTCCTAACATCTGGAGAGAAAGAGCTCTGGGTTTTGTCTGAGCACACGTGGGGCGGCAGGAGCTCTGGGCAGTTCCGAGGCTGAGGTGGGCGTGGGATTTGGGTGATGCTGGTAGGAAAAGTTCTCCCCCCTGAGCTGGAAGGCATGGTTGATGCTCCCTCATGTGAACCCCAACAGACTTCTAAGGTGGTAGAAGGAGGGGTGAGAGCAAGGTGCATACGCCTATCATCAGGGAATCCCAGGGGTTTTTGAACCTCTGTACAGGAACCAGATACAAAGAAAATATATGTATGTGTACGTATGTGTGATAAATCATACCGTAGCCCCTGCCTGAGGAATATCCCCTGTTCTCCTTGCAATCAAGATTCTAAAGAAAGCAGCGGCAATAGAAAACCCCAGAGAATAGGATTTCCAGGCAGTTACCATGGCCTGATTTATGTCCTGAGGAACCCCTTCTCTGACCTGTCTCTGCTCTGGCTGGAGTGTTTCAATTCCTCATGGCCTTGGGCTTTCAAAGAATCGAGTGTTGGTCTCCTGTCCCCTGAAAGTCTTCACTCTCATGACCAAGCTAGAAACAAATGCAATGGAAACAGATCAGAGTATTTGTTTCTCCTTTAGATACGAGTAGCCATTGCATTACCAGATTTTAGCTTTGCTCAAAGAAAGTAATAGCTGGAAGGTCAAATGGGATCTACCATGATTTTTTTTGTTTTTTTTTGCATGTGAATCCAGTGAAATGGTGTGTGTGTAGGGGAATCAACCGATTATCGAAATTAATTCAGTAACTAAAATAGGTCAGAGGATATCAAGGAAGAGGGTGTGATGTGCTCCAGGGGCTGGACACTTATTAGCTGTGTGATCTTGGGCATGTTATTTAAACTCTCTGAGCTTCATTTCTTTATTGGTGAAGCGGGGACATATCACAGAGAGTTATTGAAAGGATTAACTGCAAGAATAGACAGAAAGCACTTGTAGCAATAGGTAGCACATACGTCTTCCATACATCCTAGCTAGTAGAACTGTTATCGCTGCGTCTGGTTCAGGCCCTCTGTGCATGCCCCACGCTCCCCTCCTGGTCCTTCTGTGGGGGAAAGAGTGGTGGTTCTCCTAGAGCTGCCTTTGGTCTCTTTCTTCTCTTCACTCTCTCCTGGGATCTGTCCCTCCGTCAGGTCCCCAGCTCTCACCTCTGCTGATGACTCTCACTCCTGTCTCTAGCCCCTCCTCACTCTGGCTCTAGATTCACCCCGACAACATCCGACGGCCATTCTACTTGGATGAACCTTCACCCCTCCAAGGTCATGGACCAGATTGCACTCATTGTCTTTCTGAACTCACATTTGTCCACACATCCGCCAGTGGTGCTTTATTCTTCCAATGACTCAGGTTTAAGCCCTTTCTATGTGTCAGGCACTCGGCTCTGGAGAATAAGGAGCTGAAAGAGTTAGTCCTGTCCTCAAGTGGCTTACAGCCCAGAGGAATTCTAAACTAGGAATTCCAGGCAAGAAGCACAGACTTGGACACACTCCTGCAAGCAAGGAGGGATAAAATGTAAAGGAGATAAAAAAAAGAAAACAAGACTATGTCTCCTGGTCCACCAATAAGAAAACATCTCATTGGACAGGAAATAGCGTCACCAGAGTCAGGAAGGCTAAAGGCACAGTCTTGCAGGAGTGGCCAGGAATTGGCTTCTGTGCACTGATGGGAATAAAAAGAGCTCTGGGCTTCCCTGGTGGCGCAGTGGTTGAGAGTCCGCCTGCCGATGCAGGGGACACGGGTTCGTGCCCCGGTCCGGGAAGATCCCACATGCCGCGGAGCGGCTGGGCCCGTGAGCCATGGCCGCGGAGCCTGCGCGTCCGGAGCCTGTGCTCCGCAACGGGAGAGGCCACAACAGTGAGAGGCCCGCGTACCGCAAAAAAAAAAAAAAAAAAAAAAAAAAAAAAAAAAGAGCTCTGGACTAGAGTGAAGCTCCCTTATCGACGGGGATTCGGTTTTCTTCAATTCTTGGCCACTTACAACAATGTTGCTCTAAATACCCTTAGTCTAACCTATTACTTCAATCCAGAGATTATATTAATTAAATAATTTTTAATTTCATGGCAGCTAAATGATTCTAAGAAAGCCTTTTCTTCTCGCTTGAGGTTTTTCTCATCCTTGGGCAAGGTTAATGTATCAGGTCACGCACAGGTGAAATATGTTTTTCATGGTCAATGCTGTCAGTTCAGCCGTAACATTTGAAGCCATGGAGTATCTTGATAACGACTATGTGCGACATGTCCATGATGGTCGGTCTGTTCTCCTCCATCTGTGGGAAAGGCTGTCCTTGTCCTTCTCATAGAAAACCCTCCTGCCTTCCATCGCCGACCCTCTGCAGAGCCCTGCAGGGTCAGGTGAATTAGTGACACCGCTGGGGTATGTGACAACAGCTGCTAACCAGTCCACGGTCTGCTTGGCTGTTTTTGAGATGTGTGACTCAGAGCAAGGGTCGCTGGGTCCCTGGACTTGACTGGAAGTCAAGGCAGGAGTACAATCTCCAATTCTAACAGGGGAGAAAGAGAAAGGCAGAGACAGAAGGAGGCAGACAGTGACAGAGAGGAAGACAGAGACTGAGTTTTTGCTCTTCATCTCATCCCTGTAGGCTGGAGGCTGCGTCTAGCTCCCAAGCTCAGAGGTGGCATATCCGGGGTAGTGAGTGCTGGCTCTTGACTTAAGCTACACACCATCCACGGTGGGTGACATCATCCCAAGCCCTGACATGATCATGGAGCTTCTGTGGTTTAAAGACAGAATAAATAGATAACCAAACAAATAGAACAACACAAACAAGCAAAGAGAAAAGCTCGGGGCATGAGTTGCCCTACAACACCAAACCAGTGATCAGAGATATCCTCGAATAGGTGCAGATTTGCACAGGAACACAAAATGGGGGAAATGATGCTTTTGGTGGTTGCTAACGTGCCTCCCAGGTTCACTGGTCTGCTGGTCCAGATGGAAGCAATTTGCCCCTCACTTCTCTCACAACTCCAAATGCAAGATGAGTGTGTGTGTGTGCATGCACACGTGTGCACATGTGCAAATGAGTGTTTATGTTTGTGGTGTTGGAGGACTGAGCAGGGGCTTACTTAAATGTGTGTAGTGCCTGATTCATGGACTTGTCTCAAGCAATTGAAAGAAATACTAACAAGGAGAGAAGTGTTGGCCCAAATCCCTGGGGCTCAAAGGAGCAGGGCAAACAGATTACAAACAATCTCTGGACTCACCAGCATCTCACTAATTGGCACCATTCGCCCTGCCTCAACGGATGTTACTTTCTCTGCCCGCGCTCAGGATGAGAGGGGACCGGCTTGGTTTCCTCGCCGGCACAAATCTCTGTGCAAAGCCCAATAAAAGAGGAACAGAGAGGCGGTGATTACATTTCCCTTAAGCTCACACACTCATTTCTTTTAAGCCCGTTTCATTTCTTGGAGACACTGCAGTGAGCCGAATGCGGGGAGGGGAGTGGGTGTCCAAGAGCGGTCAGCCCCCTGCCTGTGGCTGGTGTCCACACATTTCTCTAGTTTCTGCAGACAGGACTCTGTGTGCCCCGCACCCCTGCAGGGAGTACAGCTGAGTCCTTGTGACATGGAAGTCCCCCATCCCTGGCACTGCATCCTCACCCTGAAAACTGAGACCCCTTTAATTTGCTTGTAAAGAGGCCTCTTACAAGCCCTTTTAAATCTCTTACCCAGAGTTTTAAAAGCCCCGAGGCTCACACTAATCCCCCATGCATTTACCCCCACAGACATGGCCCATTTCCCTCAGTGAACCCTGGGCATGGGGACACACATACACTTGGTGTTGTCGGGGAACCTTAGGGCTGAGAGCCAGTAGCCTGGGTGTCTGGTCCTAACTTTGCCACTCGCCAGCTGTGGAAGTCTGAGAAAATCCCATGACTTCGAGACTCATTCTTTCCACCTCTAAAATAAACGATTTAGAGAGAATGTCATAGGAGGTCATTGGTCATTAGATCAGCACTAATGCCCCATTTTTCTTTCATTCTGGTGCCCAACCAGGTGTTCCGAGAGTCGTGGGAAACGTAAATGGCTTAAGATCCATAGAGACAGTGCACTTTGTCACAGCTGGGGCCTCAAGGCTGGTGGCCACGAAGTGTCCTGGCAGCAGACACAGCCATTGCTGAACAGGGTTCAGATTGCCAAAGCAAAGCGTGTCTCCCTTGGGTTTAAGGTCTAGGATGGGGTGGCTGGAGAACGGAAAAATGAAAAGAAAAAAGCTGAAATCTTCATTTTACTTTGAAATGGGCTGGGAAGGGATGAGGCAGCTCATCCAACAGCCTTTCCTAAACGCAGCATCGCATACTCTGTTTGGTTCTCAAACAGGTGTTGCTATATTGGATTCTTTAAAAATCAGAGTGAACGGGTAATTAAGAAATGAGTTAATAAGCGCTTCCTCAGTAATTTGTGTTCCTGCATTTGAATCAATAAATGTATGTGATGTTAGACTGAGGATAACAGGTCAGGTCCTTCCTTCCTTCCTTCCTTCCTTCCTTCCATTCTCTTTCTTTCTACTGAAAGTCAAATCATTGCACAAAAGCTAACTGATGTCCCTGCCGGCATCTCCTTTGGAAATCGCCTGTTTGGGCATGTGTATCTCCTTCCAGTGAAATCAATGGATAGGGTGAGTCCCAGCCCCAAGAGGGCCTGACCGAGGACCAGGCTGCCCCGTGGACATGAAGCTTCTTCCTGTCTCCGGGGTCAGCTTTCAGCCACCGGTGGCCAGGCTGCTCACAGGCGCCGCAGCTTGGGGGATGCCGGCCGTCCGTTTTGACTCTCGCCCCTCTACACACTCAGTAACAGAAAAGTGACACCATGAGAAAGGTGGGGAAGAAGAGACTTCTCTGTGGAGGGTCTTCTGAGAGGGAAAATAGAATGTCATTCTCTAAATCTGTTCCCAGTGTATCAGGTTTCTGTAGTTCTCTTTCTTTCTCTTCGCACTGGAGCTGACTGTCCAATCCTGAAGGCTGGGGAGGAGAGTTTTCTGTAAATGACACAGTCAAGTTCCTATGTTTTGAATGCAAAAAGACCACATACTCTTCCTTTTTGTCTTTTGGACACCTGTGTTTGTCAGGGTTCTCCAGAGAGCCAGGAGCAATAGGAGACAGATAAATATCCTTGTATATATTCCTTATAATAAATCATATATATACACACATATGATTTATTATAAGGAATAAGCTCAAGCAAATATGGAGACCGACCAGCCCCAAGCTCTATAGTCGGCAAATTGGACACTGACGGTACAGCTCCAATCCAAAGGCTGACAGGCTGGAGACCCAAGAAGGGCCAATGTTTCAGTTTGAGTCCGAAGACAGGGAAATGCTGGTGATGTGGCTGGAAGGCTGTCGGGCAGAGAGAGAGAATTCTTCTTCCTCAGACTATTTTTTCTATTCAGGCCTTCAACGGATTGGACAAGGCCTGCCCACGTTGGGGAGGGCAATCTGCTTCACTTCATCTAATGATTCACATGTTCATCTCCTCCAAAAACACCCAGAATAACATTTGACCAGATATCTGGGCCCCTGTCGGCCAGACAAGTTGCACATACAATTCACCATCACAGCACCCACATGTACATCAATATATTGAGGCTGAGAACAAGCCTTCTTTTTCTCATCTTTTGGATGAATGGTCTTGGCCACACTGGGGTCCTGGGTTGGATAGGGGTGTTGAAATGTTCATAACTCTGAGCTAGAGCCTTCCTCAGAACTGTGGGAAGACATCTAGATTACTGGGATTACTAGGGCTGGCAATGCAGGAGGAGGCCCTGAGCAAAGCACTCTAAAGATTTCCTGTCCATCTGCTGTTTCTCACTGCGTCCAAACCTACCCTGGGATCCTGGTCCTTCCCACATCCCTCCTCTGTCTCACACCTCTCTCTCCTACTCCCCTGACCTAGTGGCTTCAGTCCAACCACTAGGCCTCTTCTGGCTCTCAGCTGAGGTAAGTGCATCCTCCAAGAGTCAACGGATCGCTCATTCATTGGGTGATAAATACCCGTAGAAATCTGACCGCCTCCCAGAAGTATCGCAACTGAAAGGTTGATTCATTTTTAAAAATTTGTTTGTTTTCCAGCTTTATTGACGTAAAATTCACAAATAAAAATTGCATATGTTTAAGGGGTACAATGTGATGATTTGATATAGGTATACATTATGAAATGATTACCATAATCAGGCTTATAAAGATACCCATCACGTCACATAGTTACCATTCTCCGTGTGCGTGCAGTGGTCAAATGTAAGATCTACTCTTTGCAAAGTTCAAGTAGATGCCATGCTGTACATTAGATCTCCAGAACTTATTCACCCTGTGTAATTGAAACTTTGTTCCCTTTGACCAATATCTTCCCATTTCCCCCACCCTAAAGGACTGATTCTTAAGTACCCAAGTCTTTGCATTTCAAAGGAGAGAATATCTAAGATCGAAAAATTACTCACTAAATTCCAATCTGAGGGTTAGATGCCAGGTTTAGTGCTAAATTTTGTATTTCAAATTCTGTGCTCACCAAAATCTTTGGCAATCAATGGCTAATTCAAACAAAATAAGTGTGTGTGTGTGTGTGTGTGTGTGTGTGTGTGTGTGTGTAAATGAATATATACTGGTACAAGCTCAGAAGTTTTAATTGATTCTTATGGTTTCTACAAGTCATTTCTCTTTTTATTTACATATTCAGTTGTCTCCCTTATTTATTTTATTCATTAAAATTAAGTTCACAGGACTTCCCTGGTGGTCCAGTGGTTAAGACTTCGCCTTCCAATGCTGGAGGTGTGGGTTCGATCCCTGGTCGGGGAGCTAGGATTCCACATGCCTCGAAGCCAAAAAAAAAAAACCAAAACATAAAACAGAAGCAATATTGTAACAAATTCAAAGAAGACTAAAAAAATTAAGGTCACTGTGGCACTATGGCCCACTTATGGGAATATATATCATGTTAGAAAAAACCTCTCCCTTTCAGTTTTAAATTTCTATATCACACCAAAATAGAGATCACTCTGGCAGGTAGAAAGCTGCCATTAATCTGTGCCAGATTTGCTTTACCTCGCTGATAATAAAAATGAAGCATGGCCATTTTACAATCATGTTCTATTATTATTATTATTACTACTAATGCTATTAATTTTGAAAACAAGTCTAAAGCGTGGCAAGCACTCAGAAGTGAACAAAGTTAATGGAATTTCTCATGAGTCCAAAGAGGCACCTGGGCTGAGCATCTGAAACTGTGCTCAACAGGGAGGGATGACGGGCCCGATGTCACGTTTTCCTAACGGGTAGATGACACGAGTCTGCCTCTGATGTCTGAGCCGTGTGGACACGAGTCTGCCTCTGATGTCTGAGCCATGTGGAGTGAAAGACCCGATGTTATTTTTATATTATTAGACACAATTATGAGAAGCCATAAAAGGGGGAAAACATACACACTTCTGTATTCATATGGAAATGAGTGCCTCATTAGTAATAAAAGCTCCAGGTTATGTTACTCTGTAACCTTTTGTTCAAACAAGCTGTCTGGAATTTGCATAAGTAGTCAGCTGTGTATAGCTCAGGGCTATTGAAATGATGTGACTCACCAATCTAGGCAGCCTAGTAAACAGTGTTTTTCTCCTTTACTGGCACCCTTGTTTTCACAGAAACACAGCTGTACAGCACCGACCAGAGGCAGAGAGAGCATGCAGGGAAGCCCAGGACTCCTCCAGGGAGCCCTCCTGGATTAATGGAGTCCCACTTGGGGCCACTTTGAATGAGCAGGTGCAAGGCTGCACTGTGCCACTTTTGAATTTCCCTCTCCTAGGGGCAGCAAAGTGTCCTGTGGGATGGAAATGGTGCAAACATGCTGACCAGGCTTGACGCTCACGTGGAAACCGCGCTTATCCTCTAGGGTGGCCTTTGCAACTCCTTAATGTCCTACTGGAAAGGCTGGGGTGGGGGATGGCTCGAAATCCTGCTTGGGCTTCCCTGGGACTCACATCATCCTTTTCTGGGAAATTGAGTGTAAATCCATCAGGAACACACAGAATGCATTTTCCTTCAAGTCCACACATGGAACTAGAAATTCAGTGGGAAAGAAGAGCCTGGGGAGGGGTGGGAGTATGGAAGAACAAGGGGAAAATGTGCCCTGGGGAACTAATCACATGAAAATGTTCCAGAAGGATTTGTCCGGTTTTGCCACCAGTTTGCAAAGTCTCTGGGATTCCCATCCCTTCCGAAGTCTGATGGCAAATGAAAATCCTTTACCTGCAAGTAAAGTGAGATTTGGTGAAGATTCTGGAAGGGTCGGGGCTCCTAGAAGGCTAGTGGAAGTAGCCTGGGAAAGTCTGCACTTGACTCATGTCAAAGGGCCAACAGGGGTCTGCCTGCCGTGGATGCTCCTGAAACACGTTTGCTTTGTGAATCTCGAACGTTTTCCCACACCAGGTAAGGCTGGATGTAAGTCACTTTCAGGGAGTCTGACCCCACAACCTCTCATTTTAAATGGATGAGAAAGGGCCTGGGAGGGAAAGTGTTGAAAGTATTGGGATGGCCCAGGGCACCTCTTCATGGATTTAAAAAATACATATCTGATGCAGAGAGGAGACACAAATTCTTGTCCCATCTTGTCACTAGCGTGTATGAACTTAGGTAAGTCAATCTACCTCCTTTTCTACTTTCCTGTCCTCCCACAAAATGAGAGGTGTGGAGTCTCTTATCCCCTATGGCACTAAATCGAGATAGGAATCTACCTCAACTGACTCAGATACAGGTGACACTGCCACTTGACTCCTGAGGCCACCTGCCTGCATGGTCCTCCTGTGTTTTGGACGGTACAGAGTGGGAATCAGGAATCTTTGTAGAAAACTTGGGATTATCGGATGGGGAAAGTCTGGCACAGTCAGAATGCATTGTGTTGAAGTTAGGACATAAAAACCCACAAAGGAGGATGTAGATGGACAGATAAGAGCTGCCCAGTCTTCAAAGTGACCCACGGTGACAGGGGATGGGGAGGTATGACGAATCAGCAATGCCCTGCCTTACTGTTCTGCACCCAACCCTGGAATCCAGGCAAGAAAAGCCAAGTACATGTCAGATGTAGAGAAGGGACAAAGGCCAGAAATAGGCCACTTCCCTCCAATAGAGCACACTGCTTTTTATTTCACAGGTCAAAAGCGACAACGATTAGAGATATGCCAAAGAACCAAGCGCAGTCTAGGGCAGCTGGACCGTGGTGAACTTTCTTCCTGAGATAAAACATATGATTTAGTGCAATTCCCCAAAGCTATCTATGGAGAACGAAAAACGTGCAGTTAATATACCACCAAGGATATACAGCTTCAGAACAGTGATTTGATCTAGGCTTGGAAAAATGATCATGTTTTCATAAGGAAGAATTCATTCTATTTAATAAGGACAGCTAAACTTGGCTAGAGGCTGTACTGGAAAAAAACCAAAACAAAACGTGTAGGTGTTGTTCCAGGATTGAGGGAACGATTTTTTTTTCAATTTATTATTTTTTTATTTTTTTTACATCTTTATTGGAGTATAATTGCTTTACAATGGTGTGTTAGTTTCTCCTTTATAGCAAAGTGAATCAGTTATACATATACATATGTTCCCATATCTCTTCCCTCTTGCGTCTTCCTCCTCCCAACCTCCCTATCCCACCCATCCAGGCGGCCACAAAGCACCGAGCTGATCTCCCTGTGCTATGCGGCTGCTTCCCACTAGCTATCTACCTTACGTTTGGTAGTGTATAAATGTCCATGCCTCTCTCTCGCTTTGTCACAGCTCACCCTTCCCCCTCCCCATTTCCTCAAGTCCATTCTCTAGTAGGTCTGTGTCTTTATTCCCATCTTACCCCTAGGTTCTTCATGACATTTTTTTTAAAATTCCATATATATGTGTTAGCATACGGTATTTGTGTTTCTCTTTCTGACTTACTTCACTCTGTATGACAGACTCTAGGTCTATCCACCTCATTACAAATAGCTCAATTTCGTTTCTTTTTATGGCTGAGTAATATTCCATTGTATATATGTGCCACATCTTCTTTATCCATTCATCTGATTATGGACACTTAGGTTGTTTCCATCTCCAGGCTATTGTAAATAGAGCTGCAATGAACATTTTGGTACATGACTCTTTTTGAATTATGGTTTTCTCAGGGTATATGCCCAGTAGTGGGATTGCTGGGTCATATGGTAGTTCTATTTGTAGTTTTTTAAGGAACCTCCATACTGTTCTCCACAGTGGCTGTATCAATTTACATTCCCATCAGCAGTGAAGGAGTGTTCCCTTTTCTCCACACCCTCTCCAGCATTTATTGTTTGTAGATTTTATGATGATGGCCATTCTGACTGGTGTGAGATGATATCTCATTGTAGTTTTGATTGCATTTCCCTAATGATTAACCATGTTGAGCATTCTTTCATGTGTTTGTTGGTAGTCTGTATATCTTCTATGGAGAAATGTCTATTTAGGTCTTCTGCCCATTTTTGGATTGGGTTGTTTGTTTTTTTGTTATTGAGCTGCATGAGCTGCTTGCAGATTTTGGAGATTAATCCTTTGTCAGTTGCTTCATTTGCAAATATTTTCTCCCATTCTGAGGGTTGTCTTTTGGTCTTGTTTATGGTTTCCTTTGCTGTGCAAAAGCTTTGAAGTTTCATTAGGTCCCATTTGTTTATTTCTGTTTTTATTTCCATTTCTCTAGGAGTTGGGTCAAAAAGGATCTTACTGTGATTTATGTCATAGGGTGTTCTGCCTATGTTTTCCTCTAAGAGTTTGATAGTTTCTGGCCTTACATTTAGGTCTTTAATCCATTTTGAGCTTATTTTTGTGTATGGTGTTAGGGAGTGATCTAATCTCATACTTTTACATGTAGCTGTCCAGTTTTCCCAGCACCACTTATTGAAGAGGCTGTCCTTTCTCCACTGTACATTCCTGCCTCCTTTATCAAAGATAAGGTGACCATATGTGCATGGGTTTATCTCTGGGCTTTCTATCCTGTTCCATTGATTTATCTTTCTGTTTTTGTGCCAATACCATACTGTCTTGATTACTGTAGCTTTGTAGTATAGTCTGAAGTCCAGGAGCCTGATTCCTCCAGCTCCGTTTTTCGTTCTCAAGATTGCTTTGGCTATTCAGGGTCTTTTGTGTTTCCAAACAAATTGTGAAATTTTTTGTTCTAGTTCTGTGAAAAATGCCAGTGGTGGTTTGATAGGGATTGCATTGAATCTGTAGATTGCTTTGGGTAGTAGAGTCATTTTCACAATATTGATTCTTCCAATCCAAGAACATGGTATATCTCTCCATCTATTTGTATCATCTTTAATTTCTTTCATCAGTGTCTTATAATTTTCTGCATACAGGTCTTTTGTCTCCTTAGGTAGGTTTATTCCTAGATATTTTATTCTTTTTGTTGCAATGGTAAATGGGAGTGTTTTCTTGATTTCACTTTCAGATTTTTCAACATTAGTGTATAGGAATGCCAGAAATTTCTGTACATTAATTTTGTATCCTGCTACTTTACCAAATTCATTGATTAGCTCTAGTAGTATTCTGGTAGCATCTTTAGGATTCTCTATGTATAGTATCATGTCATCTGCAAACAGTGACAGCTCTACTTTTTCTTTTCCGATTTGGATTCCTTTTATTTCCTTTTCCTCTCTGATTGCTATGGCTAAAACTTCCAAAACTATGTTGAATAAGAGTGGTGAGAGTGGGCAACCTTGTCTTGTTCCTGATCTTAGTGGAAATGCTTCCAGTTTTTCACCACTGAGGATGATGTTGGCTGTGGGTTTGTCATATATGGCCTTTATTATGTTGAGGAAAGTTCCCTCTATGCCTACTTTTGCAGGGTTTTTACCATAAATGGGTGTTGGATTTTGCCGAAAGCTTTCTCTGCATCTACTGAGATGATCATATGGTTTTTCTCCTTCAGTTTGTTAATATGGTGTATCACGTTGATTGATTTGCGTATATTGAAGAATCCTTGCATTCCTGGAATAAACCCCACTTGATCATGGTGTATGATCCTTTTAATGTGCTGTTGGATTCTGTTTGTTAGTATTTTGTTGAGGATTTTTGCATCTATGTTCATCAGTGATATTGGCCTGTAGTTTTCTTTCTTTGTGACATCCTTGTCTGGTTTGGTATCAGGGTGATGGTGGCCTTGTAGAATGAGTTTGGGAGTGTTCCTCCCTCTGCTATATTTTGGAAGAGTTTGAGAAGGATAGGTGTTAGCTCTTCTCTAAATGTTTGATAGAATTCGCCTGTGAAGCCATCTGGTCCTGGGCTTTTGTTTGTTGGAAGATTTTTAATCACAGTTTCAATTTCAGTGCTTGTGATTGGTCTGTTCATATTTTCTATTTCTTCCTGATTCAGTCTTGGTAGGTTGTGCATTTCTAAGAATTTGTCCATTTCTTCCAGGTTGTCCATTTTATTGGCATAGAGTTGCTTATAGTAATCTCTCATGATCCTTTGTATTTCTGCAGTGTCAGTTGTTACTTCTCCTTTTTCATTTCTAATTCTATTGATTTGAGTCTTCTCCCTTTTTTTCTTGATGAGTCTGGCTAATGGTTTATCAATTTTGTTTATCTTCTCAAAGAACCAGCGTTTAGTTTTATTGATCTTTGCTATCGTTTCCTTCATTTCTTTTTCATTTATTTCTGATCTGATTTTTATGATTTCTTTCCTTCTGCTAACTTTGGGGTTTTTTTGTTCTTCTTTCTCTAATTGCTTTAGGTGCAAGGTTAGGTTGTTTATTTGAGATGTTTCCTGTTTCTTAAGGTAGGATTGTATTGCTATAAACTTCCCTCTTAGAACTGCTTTTGCTGCATCCCATAGGTTTTGGGTCGTCATGTCTCCATTGTCATTTGTTTCTACGTATTTTTTTATTTCCTCTTTGATTTCTTCAGTGATCACTTTGTTATTAAGTAGTGTATTGTTTAGCCTCCATGTGTTTGTATTTTTTACAGACCATTTCCTGTAATTGATATCTAGTCTCATAGCGTTGTGGTCGGAAAAGATACTTGATACAATTTCAATTTTCTTAAATTTACCAAGGCTTGATTTGTGACCCAAGATATGATCTATCCTGGAGAATGTTCCATGAGCACTTGAGAAAAATGTGTACTCTGTTGTTTTTGGATGGAATGTCCTATAAATATCACTTAAGTCCATCTTGTTTAATGTATCATTTAAAGCTTGTGTTTCCTTATTTATTTTCATTTTGGATGTTCTGTCCATTGGTGAAAGTGGGGTGTTAGAGTCCCCTACTATGAATGTGTTACTCTCGATTTCCCCTTTTATGGCTGTAGTATTTGCCTTATGTATTGAGGTGCTCCTATGTTGGGTGTATAAATATTTACAATTGTTATATCTTCTTCTTGGATCGATCCCTTGATCATTATGTAGTGTCCTTCTTTGTCTCTTCTAATAGTCTTTATTTTAAAGTCTATTTTGTCTGATATGAGAATTGCTACTACAGCTTTCTTTTGTTTTCCATTTGCATGAAATATCTTTTTCCATCCCCTTACTTTCAGTCTGTATGTGTCTCTAGGTCTGAAGTGGGTCTCTTGTAGACAGCAAATATATGGGCCTTGTTTTTGTATCCATTCAGCCAATCTGTGTCTGTTGGTGGGAGCATTTAGTTCATTTACTCTTAAGGTAATTATCGATATGTATGTTCCTATTCCCATTTTCTTAATTGTTTTGGGTTCGTTATTGTAGGTCTTTTCCTTCTCTTGTGTTTCTTGCAGAGATAAGTTCCTTTAGCAGTTGTTGTAAAGCTGGTTTGGTGGTGCTGAACTCTCTCAGCTTTCGCTTGTCTGTAAAGGTTTTAATTTCTCCATCAAATCTGAATGAGATCCTTGCTGGGTAGAATAATCTTGGTTGCAGGTTTTTCTCCTTCATCAGTTTAAATATGTCCTGCCATTCCGTTCTGGCTTGCAGAGTTTCTGCTGAAAGATCAGCTATTAACCTTATGGGGATTCCCTTGTGTGTTATTTGTTGTTTTTCCCTTGCTGCCTTTAATATGTTTTCTTTGTATTTAATTTTTGACAGTTTGATTAATATGTGTCTTGGCGTATTTCTCCTTGGATTTATCCTGTATGGGACTCTCTGTGCTTCCTGGACTTGATTAACTATTTCCTTGCCCATATTAGGGAAGTTTTCAACTATAATCTCTTCAAATATTTTCTCAGTCCCTTTCTTTTTCTCTTCTTCTTCTGGAACCCCTATAATTCGAATGTTGGTGCATTTAACGTTGTCCCAGAGGTCTCTGAGACTGTCCTTAGTTCTGTTCATTCTTTTTTCTTTATTCTGCTCTGCAGTAGTTATTTCCACTATTTTATCTTCCAGGTCACTTATCCATTCTTCTGTCTCAGTTATTCTGCTACTGATCCCATCTTTTTTTTTTTTTTTTTGCGGTATGCGGGCCTCTCACTGCTGTGGCCTCTCCCGTTGCAGAGCACAGGCTCCAGATGCGCAGGCCCAGCGGCCATGGCTCACGGGCCCTGCCGCTCCGTGGCATGTGGGATCCTCCCGGGGCACGAACCCGCGTCCCCTGCATTTGCAGGCGGACTCTCAACCACTGCGCCACCAGGGAAGCCCTAGAGTATTTTTAATTTCATTTATTGTATTGTTCATCGTTGTTTGTTTCATCTTTAGTTCTTCTAGGTCCTTGTTAAATGTTTCTTGCATTTTGTCTATTCTATTTCCAAGATTTTGGATCATCTTTACTATAATTATTCTTAATTCTTTTTCAGGTAGACTGCCTATTTCCTCTTCATTTGTTAGGTCTGGTGGGTTTTTACCTTGCTCCTTTATCTGCTGTGTGTTTTTCTGTCTTCTCATTTTGCTTATCTTACTGTGTTTGGGGTCTCCTTTTTGCAGGCTACAGGTTTGTAGTTCCCGTTGTTTTTGGTGTCTGTCCCCAGTGTCTAAAGTTGGTTCAGTGGGTTGCGTAGGCTTCCTGGTGGAGGGGACTAGTGCCTGTGTTCTGGTGGATGAGGCTGGATCTTGTCTTTCTGGTGGGCAGGTCCACGTCTGGTGGTGTGTTTTCGGGTGTCTGTGGACTTATTATGATTTTAGGCAGCCTCTCTGCTAATGGGTGGGGTTGTGTTCCTGTCTTTCTAGTTGTTTGGCATAGGATGTCCAGCACTGTAGCTTGCTGGTCGTTGAGTGAAGCTGGGTGCTGGTGTTGAGATGGAGATCTCTGGGAGATTTTCTCTGTTTGATATTATGTGGAGCTGGGAGGTCTCTTGTGGACCAGTGTCCTGAAGTTGGCTCTCCCACCTCAGAGGCACAGCACTGACTCCTGGCTGGAGCACCAAGATCCTTTCATCCACACGGCTCAGAATAAGAGGGAGAAAAAGTAGAAAGAATTAGTAGAAGTAGAAAGAAAGAAGGAAAGAAAGAAAGAAAGAAAGGAGGGAGGGAGGAAGGAGGGAGGGAGGAAGGAAGGAAGAAAGGAGGGAAGGAAGGAAAAAAAGAAAGAAGATAAAGTAAAATAAAGTAAGATAAAATATAATAAAGTTATTAAAATAAAAAAATAATTATTAAGAGAAAAAACATTTAAAAACAAAAAAATGGACGGATAGAACCCTAGGACAAATTGTGGAAGCAAAGCTATAAAGACAAAATCTCACACAGAAGCATACACATACACACTCACAAAAAGAGGTAAAGCGGGGAAAATCATAAATCTTGCTCTCAAAGTCCACCTCCTCAATTTGGGATGATTCGTTGTGTATTCAGGTATTCGACAGATGAAGGTACATCAAGTTGATTGTGGAGCTTTAATCCGCTGCTTCTGAGGCTGCTGGGGAGATTTCACTTTCTCTTCTTTGTTTGCACAGCTCCCAGGGGCTCAGTTTTGGATTTGGCCCCGCCTCTGCGTGTAGGTCGCCGGAGGGCGTCTGTTCTTCGCTCAGACAGGACGGGGTTAAAGGCGCAGCTGCTTCCGGGACTCTGGCTTACTCAGGCCGGCGGGGCGGGGAGGGAGGGGCACGGAGGCGGGGCGGGCCTGCGGCGGCAGAGGCCGCCGTGACGTTGCACCAGCCTGAAGCGCGCCGTGCGTTCTTCCGGGGAAGTAGTCCCTGGATCCGCGGGCCCTGGCAGTGGCGGGCTGCACAGGCTCCCCAGAAGGGGGTGTGGACAGTGACCTGTGCTAGCACACAGGCTTCTTGGAGGCGGCAGCAGCAGCCTTAGCGGCTCATGCCCATCTCTGGAGTCCGCGCTTTTAGCCGCGGCTCGCGCCCGTCTCTGGAGCTCCTTCAAGCAGCGCTCTCAATCCCCTCTCCTCGCGCACCAGGAAAGAAAGAGGGAAGAAAAAGTCTCTTGCCTCTTCGGCAGCTCCAGACTTTTCCCCGGGACTCCCTCCCGGCTAGCCGCGGCGCACTAACGCCCTGCAGGCTGTGTTCACGCCGCCAACCCCAGGCCTCTCCCGGCGCTCCGACCGAAGCCCGAGCCTCAGCTCCCAGCCCCGCCCGCCGCGGATGAGCAGACGAGCCTCCTGGACTGGTGAGTGCCGGTCGGCCCTGATCCTCTGTGCGGGAATCTCGCCGCTTTGCTCTCCGCGCCCCTGTTGCTGTGCTCTCCTCCGCGGCTCCGAAGCTTTCCCCCTCCGCCACCCGCAGCCTCCACTCGCGAAGGGGCTTCTAGTGTGTGGAAACTTCTCCTCCTTCACAGCTCCCTCGCGCTGGTGCAGGTCCCGTCCCTATCCTTTTGTCTCTGTTTTTGTTTATTTTTTTTGCCCTACCCAGGTACGTGGGGGGCTTCTTGCCTTTTGGGAGGTCTGAGGTTTTCTGCCAGCGTTCAGTAGGTGTTGTGTAGGAGTTGTTCCACGTGTAGATGTATTTCTGGTGTATCTGTGGGGAGGAAGGTGATCTCCGCGTCTTACTCTTCCGCCATCTTCCCGGCAGCCCCTGAGGGAACGATTTTTAAGTCAAGTTCTTACCATTCTCTGATTATAGGACGTTGAAAATGTCACAGGAGCATTCTCTGCCCAACTGCCTCATTAAATTATAATGAAAGCTCACATTTATGGAGCACTTTACATTATTTTATGTTTACATTAATTTAATCCTCATAACAACCCTCTGAGCAGACATGATCTCCGTTGACTAGATTGGAAATGCAGGCTCAGAGTGTTGAAGTAATTGCCCAAAGTCACACAGCTTGAAAGCAGCAGAGCTGGAACTTATATTCTGATCTTTTCAGCTCTAAAGCTCACATTTCCAGTCCTCATGCAGTGTTATATATTGCCTCCCCCATTGTTAAATGGACACAGTGGTATCTGGGGTACACAGGAGGGTTAACCTACTTATCAGGCACTGCGCATGGTGATGGGAAACCTCAGTTCTAGTTACTGAACCCCAGCTCCGGCAACGCCACCCCCACTACTATTTACCTCTTTGGTGAGAGCTTGGGAAACCATTGCCTTCTGTGGATCTCATTGCTGAGTTGTTAAATGGAGAAAGTTGGCCCCACTCATCTGAAGACCGGGACTGAGTGATGGTCTCATGTCCCTTCCAACCCAAAGACTCAACAGAGTGACATAGCAGGAGACGCATGCAGTTCCCCACCTCCACACCCCTTTCTTCCTAAGACACACCCCCAGATCCACAACCCTGCTTTAGCGCCAACCCGCTAGTCAATATTTCAATCCTCGTTTGTTATTTTCAAAAGAAACATGGTCTATGAGTGTGGCAGAAAAAAGAATGAAGATAACAAAAACAGTGGCTAACGTTTACTGGGTCCATAGAATACCAAAGGCTATGCTAATTGCTTCTCAAAAAACAACAACAAACCAAATCAAAACGATGCTAAACCTCATCTTGTGGTCCAGGTACATAGTGGAGCTGGCATCCCTTCCTCTGAAATCCCTGCCCCTCCAGCCACTCAAGCCCAAATTCTGACCAGATGTTTGTCCACATCACACACTATGGGTGCTGGGTCTAAGGGCGTCGGACAGTTACATCTTCATTTTCCAAAATTACGTTGTTTCTTTCCACCTCTTTAAAAATTCTCACTCCCAAGTGCCAGTATCTCCATTGACTAATCAATAGAAAAATAACGTGGTAAAATACTCATGCTTGATTGTTGATGGCTTACGACAGCCTAATGTGTTACACTTCCTAGAAAGAGTCACCTGAAATGTAGGACATGTGTTAATTCACAGGAGTTAGTGTATGAATGATGTGTGTGGGGACCATGATGGCAGGTAAGTTTTAGGTAAAGGTCTTCTAGGCACAGACCTACTAGAGAATGGACTTGAGGATATGAGGAGGGGGAAGGGTAAGCTGAGACAAAGCGAGAGAGAGGCATGGATATATATACACTACCAAACGTAAAATAGATAGCTAGTGGGAAGCAGCCGCATAGCACAGGGAGATCAGCTCGGTGCTTTGTGACCACCTAGAGGGGTGGGATAGGGAGGGTGGGAGGGAGGGAGATGCAAGAGGGAGGGGATATGGGGATATATGTATATGTATAACTGATTCACTTTGTTATAAAGCAGAAACTAACACACCATTGTAAAGCAATTATACTCCAATAAAGATGTTTAAAAAAAAAAGGGGGTAAGTTAAAAAAAAAGTGATTGCGAGATCAGGATAGGTTCCAGGTTTTCTGGAGCATTGGAGATATTAAAGAAAGGAGAAGACTCAGAAATTCCAAGCCATTCTGAATGGTAAACATACCTGAGAGACCCTGCAGGTGGTACTGGGGACAGATTGCGTGGCACTATATTGTGGAGGCGTCATGAAAGGACGAACAGAGTGTTGGATGTTTTCAGCCCAGCCATGGCACTAGGACCCTTTCAGCTCTCTGGACTTGGTCCCCCTCTTTAACATCAGTGAATTGGGCCCGGTGACCTCTGCTGCTTCTTCCAGGTCAGGTGTTCTAGGCTGGCAGGCTCCCTTCCAACCTTCCTGTGCAAGTATGATGAGCTCAAGCTGAACATCCCCAGGTATTGGCTTTTAGGATAAATTCAAACGTGCTTGGAGATGGACGATGACGATGGAGGAAGAAGGATTCCTAAACCTGTTTACTCAGAGTCTCCCCAGTTTACTTGGGCAGCCTAACAAGCACACATTCCCTAGAGCCTGGAAATGAAGACAGTTAACCAGGGCTTCGTGTTGCTGTAGAAATAGGCGTCAGGAATTTTCAAGAAAATCAGCCAGGCAGCCAGCAGGATGAAGAGAAGGGTGGTGCTGTCTTTTGTTGAGAGAAATTAACTGGGCTACACATGCACACACAGACACACACACACACGGCTTGTTTTACCACCAAAGTGAGAAGGACTGAGTGAGACTGACTGTATTTTTTTATTATTATTATTTTAAGATGTTATTATGTTTTAGAGCAGTTTTAGGCTCCCAGCATAATTGAGATGAATGTACAGAGATTCCCCGTCTACCTCCACACATGCATAGCCTCCCCCATTATCAATATTACTCACTAGAATAGTATACTTTTTTTTTTTTTTTTTTTTTTACCAAGGATGAACCTACACGGATTCATCCTTATCATCCAAAGTCCATAGTTTGTGTTAGAGTTTACTTTTGGTCTTGGACATTCTATGGGTTTGGACAAATGTATAGTGACAGTTATCCACCATTATAGAACCATAAGGAGTATTTTCACTGCCCAAAAAGATCCTCTGTGCTTCACGTGTGCATCCTTCCCTCCGCATTCACCCCTCCCCACCGCTGACCTTTTTACTGTCTGCATTGTTTTGCTTTTCCCGGAATGTCTATATACGTGGACTCACAGAGGATGTAGCCTTTTCAGATTGGCTTCTTACACTTAGTAATGTGCATTTAGGATTCCTCCGTGTCTCTTCATGGCTTGTTAGTTTATTTCTTTTTGGCCCTGAATAATATTCCATTGGCTGGATGCACTGTAGTTTATTTATCCCTTCACCTACTGAAGGGATAAGTAAAGCAACATCTTTGTTGCTTCCAAGTTTTGTCAAGACTGACTGTACTTCAGCTGGGAGTGTGCCTATCTATTTCCCCACCTGTTTTAAGACTATGATTCATGAAAATCCAGAGACCACCAAGCTGAGCTCCCTGTGCTCTACTCTGTGATGACCTAGATGGGCGGGATGGGGGTGGGGTGGGAGGGAGGTGCAAGAGGGAGGGGATATAGGTATACATATAGCTGATTCACTTCGTGGTACAGCAGAAACTAACACTATATTGTAAAGCAATTATCCTCCAATAAAAAATTCCAGAGACCATGTCCTCTTTTTCCTTGTAGGCCTAGCACCTCGCACAATGTCGAGCACAAAAAGTGCACAAAACGTAGCACGTGAGTGAATTAATGAGGCAATAAACATTGGCCCCCACTTGCCTCTGCCTCATTCCAGTCTTCAAGCTGTGTACTGATTGTGGACAGTGAAAAGTGATCCTATTTTTTGTGATTTCTTTCTCTACTGTTGTCCCTCAAGGTTCCCTCCATGTCACCTTTCATAGTTTCAAATGCATTAGCGAATCTGTAAGTGGGTGGGTTTCTACATGTGTGTAGGGTGGGGAGACGGAGTGGCCAACACTGACTGACTGCAAATGCCTCTGGAATAGTCCTGCATGGGGAAGACTTGATATGTTTGAGGCACTTAAAAAACAGCTACTGGGAAAGAATATTTTAGTCTCTGCATGAACGACATTTTTTCTATTACCTATCTTTCTGAGAATTGAATTTTCGAGGACTAAATGGAATCTTGGTCAGGGATTCTATTTCAAAGTCATAAAAAATAAAGGGTCACCCTAAAATGTGAGTTGGGATGAGGCTGAGAATCCTCATTGCCCTGTGGTTTTCTCCCTCACTCCCAGCAGGTGTCAACTCACCTGTCACCTCATCGGAGGGGTCTTCCCTGACCACCTCTATAACAGGCTGCTGCCACTCACATTACAATAACACTCCCTCCTCTTACTCTGCTACATCTTTCTCCACTGGACTTTCACAACTGTGACATTTACAATATTGTATTTTATTAACTAACTCAGTCTTCCTCACCAGAATGTAAGTTCCAAGAGGGTTCCATTCACCAGTGTACCCCTAGAGTCCAAAACTGTGCCTGCATAGTAAATAATTCATAGTTGTTGGGTGAATGAAGAGATAAATAAATGAATAAATAATTGATTGAATGATAAATGCAACAGGGAGGAGAAATTTGAAGATGAGGTTAATTTTCTCACTTTTAGTGGCTATTGTGGCTAAACAAACTTGTAGAATGGGAAAGAAAAAACACAGCTTCAGTGAATTGTGTATAAGATGGGTGTCTTAGTCCACTCAGGGCTGCTATAAAGAAATACCACAGGATACATGGCTTATCAACAACAGAAACTTACTTCTCACAGTTCTGGAGGCTCAGAGTCCAAGATTAAGACACTGGCAGGTTTGGTGTCTGGTGATGAGTCTCTTTCTGGTTCATAGATGGCTGTCTTCTCACTGCATCCTCACCTGGGGGAAAGGGCAAGGGAGATCCCTGGGGGTCTCTTTTATAAGGGCACTAATCCCACTCATGGGGTGCTCCACCCTCATGACCTCATCACCTCCCAAAGACACCATCTTCTAATACATTACATTGGGGGTTAGAATTTCAACATATGAATTGGGGAGGGGGGGACAGGACACAAACATTCAGCCCACAGCAGCAGGACTGGGCTAGAAGGGGGGCAGCCTTGTATGCATCTCTTCCTCTCTTCCTGCCTATTACCCTGGAACTCTGGATTTGATTGCATTCCATGAGGACAAGTCACTGAGCAAGAACAGGGCTGGCTTGGCCCATCCAGACCCTTCTGAGGCCTGCACCAGACAGAGGAGGGAGCTCGGGAATTGCCCTGCCTGTAGGGAAGACTTTGCATAGCTTGCTTGGTGTGAGATTTGAAGGAGACCCTTGTGATGTAGGAAAATGAGTATGGGGTTTGGAATCAGAGACCAAGCTCATACATCAGCCTTTCCACTTAACTAGCTACACGAGGACCATTTTTTTCTCATCTGCAAAACTGGTTCTAACATTTTCCTTTGGGGTTGCTCTAAGGACTTAAAGACACATGCCTCTGACAAGAAGTGGAGTGCGGTGTTAGCAGCACAGACTCTGGGTCCAGATCACCTGGGCTCCAAACATAGCTCCCTTGCTAGCCATATGGTTACACACTCCAGTTTCTTCATAGGGCTGTTGTGAGGATTCAGTGAGTTAAGGTCCATACTTGCATTCCTAGCACAGAAATCATCGAATAAACATTAGTTATTATTACACTCATAGAAGACACCTAATATTTAATACGTGCTCAATTAATGGTAGCTCTTATGATTATTTACTTTAAGTCCATTGGTATAAGTATAGGTTTGGGGACCAGTGCTTACATCCCACTCGAAATTCCTGTGGTCATGGGTGTACCGCGAGATGAGAAAACTTCCTTTCCTGTTTTTCCAAACACAGGATGGTTGTGCTCTGGTTACTTTTTTTCATTTAACCCAAGCGTTAGCAACATGCTTTGTCGATATAACTTTCCACATATTATGCAACAACTGCAGGTAATCATGTCAACACTTCCGGTGGTCAACAGCCATCCTAACTCTACCAGGAATATATGTGTCCATCTGTCAGGTTTATCCTCCTGTCCAAGTTGATCCTGCTTTTTCCTCTCCCCCAGCCGAGCTTCATCTTAATCTTGACTGATAGCCATTCCTGGGTCTGTTCTCCTGAAAAGGCAAAAGCTGGGTGAGTGCTTGGCGACGGGTTTAGACGTGGGAAAGGAGTTGAGAGCGGGGTGGAGGCTGCGGTGCCCACGCCCTGGCCATCCTGCCTTTATGCCAGTCAAAGAAGAGCCCGGAAGGTCACCCAGGGATGAATTTGAGCTCAGGAAATGTCTTTGCCAAGTGCTAGTTATTGCTATAACTGAAACCTTGACTCTCCTTCAAGATTATTTCCATCACTGCTGATGGGTTTTTCTTTTCGGGGAGGTGAGAGGTGGGGAAGGTGAGTGAGAACACTGTGCTGGAACATTCCCCATTCCCCATCCCCCTTCCCAATTAGGCCTGTGAACTGACCCAAACCTATCTTACTCTGGGCTTTCTGGAACAGGAAGGAGCGCTAAGCCACGCAGGCTGCCAGAACGACCCAAAAGTCCTAGAAGAGGCCCCTCTTGTTCAGTGCAGCTGTGGGCAGTGTCATTTAAAGATTCCTGAAAGATGGCAAATAATCAGCACTCCATAATCCAAAGCCTGTGTGAAAACTGCCTTAGAAACAAAAACTCCCCTTTATGGCAGTCCCTTGGTGGGGAACCTGGAGAAAATGTGGGCCAAGAATGTCTATGGAAACAGCTTTCAACAAACAGAACTCCAGTCATGTTTGGAGAGAAAATGATTCTACCTTCCCTGTAAATGTTTTGGCCAAAGCTGAGTGTGTTACAGCGCCCGTATTGGAAGGTAACAGCTCTGGGGGTTTTTCGCCCTCCTGTTCAATCCCCAACTCTCTAATTCAAGGTACTGAATGCCGGGGATGGTTTGTGTAGGGCCAGGGAATCCGCACTGCAGTCTTGGGGGTAAAGGAGAGCCCGGCATCACCTGCCTGCCCATATGGCTGCCTCTTGGTGAGATGCCATGTTATTTATTCACACGACCCCTTAGTTCAGTGTAGCAGTGGGGAGCATATGCTTGGGACTGAAAATGCCCGGATTTCAGCGCTGGCCCAACACACTGTGTGTACAATCCCCGAGGCTCAGTTTCCTCACCTGCAAAATGGGGATAAGAAGGAAACCCAAGTCACAGTGTTGTGAGGGTTAGATGAGATGGAGTTCTTACAGAGAACCATCATGGGTCAAATGACATTAGTTATTATCATGATATTTATTGATTATCTCTCAAGGTAGCAGTTTGAAGGTTGTATGAGAGAACCACTCAGTAAGTAGCTCGTCAGCTCACTCTCAGGGGGGGAGCTCAGCCTTGGCTAGGTTGGCATTCTACATAGTTCCATGTTGGGTCAGCATCTCGTAGGACAGGGACAGGCTTTTTCTGTGAGACTCTCTTCCTAGCAGGTATGAAACCTCCCAGTTGGCCTCAGGTCAGGTGGGGAGGGGCAGTACCTACCATCCCTTCCCTTCCTGGCAGCTTTTCTCTCTCCCTTCCAGTGAAAACCAGCAAAGTGACCATGTCCCCAGTCTTCTAAGACCAGTGAACCCAACAGGAATCTTGGAACCCAATTTTTTTTTTTTTTTTTACATCTTTATTGGAGTATAACTGCTTTACAATGGTGTGTTAGTTTCTGCTTTATAACAAAGTGAATCAGTTATACATGTGTTCCCGTATCTCTTCCCTCTTGGGTCTCCCTCCCTCCCAACCTCCCTATCCCACGCCTCTACGTGGTCACAAAGCACCGAGCTGATCTCCCTGTGCTATGCGGCTGCTTCCCACTAGCTATCTACATTACGTTTGGTAGTGTATCTATGTCCATGCCATTCTCTCGCTTTGTCACAGCTTACCCTTCCCCCTCCCCATTTCCTCAAGTCCATTCTCTAGTAGGTCTGTGTCTTTATTCCCATCCTGCCCCTAGGTTCTTCATGACATTTTTTTTTCTTAAATTCCATATATATATGTGTTAGCATACGGTATTTGTCTTTCTCTTTCTGACTTCACTGTGTATGACAGACTCTAGGTCAATCCACCTCATTACAAATAGCGCAATTTTGTTTCTTTTTATGGCTGAGTAATATTCCATTGTATATATGTGCTACATCTTCTTTATCCATTCATCCGATGATGGACACTTAGGTTGCTTCCATTTCCTGGCTATTGTAAATAGAGCTGCAATGAACATTGTGGTACATGACTCTTTTTGAATTATGGTTTTCTCAGGGTATATGCCCAGTAGTGGGATTGCTGGGTCGTATGGTAGTTCTATTTGTAGTTTTTTAAGGAACCTCCATACTGTTCTTCATAGTGGCTGTACCAATTCACATTCTCCACACCCTCTCCAGCATTTATTGTTTCTAGATATTTTGATGATGGCCATTCTGACTGGTGTGAGATGGTATCTCATTGTAGTTTTGATTTGCATTTCTCTAATGATTAATGATGTTGAGCATTCTTCCATGTGTTTGTTAGCAGTCTGTATATCTTCTTTGGAGAAATGTCTATTTAGGTATTTGCCCATTTTTGGATTGGGTTGTTTGTTTTTTTGTTATTGAGCTGCATGAGCTGCGTGTAAATTTTGGAGATTAATCCTTTGTCAGTTGCTTCATTTGCAAATATTTTCTCCCATTCTGAGGGGAACCCAATTTTTTAAAGACCTGAGGGCTCACAATGAACCATGTAGCTTATAAGCAGCTTGGCCTCCTTGCTGCGTGCGACAGGATTACAGGTTTGCACATGCATCTCAGAACACTTCACTCACTCCCTCTTGCCTGTGCCATTCCAGTGACCAGAGCAACTGATTTATTTTAGCCTTGACCATTACTGTGAGAATGTTGTTCTCAAAGTCCCACGTCTGTCATCTCATTACGTCTTCCACTTAAAAGAGGAAATTGTTATTGAAAGGGGGCCAAGGAGAAAGAGCATTTGAGTTGTTGCAGGTTCTGGGAAATGTGTCTCAGACCCCAATGATCACAGTGTGCATAGCAATAAACTTTGCCATGGGTCGTTTTGCCAATATGGACTTTTCAAGTCTCAGAACAGGTGATACCCTTCAACCTCACAAATTCACTTCTAAGAATTTGTCTTATGGAAATAATCAGGGATCTATACTTCCTGGGCATCCCCACTCTAGTTTACAGCAAGGATGTTCCTCACAGGAAAAAACTGAGAGACAACCCACTGAAAGGGATTGGGTAAATTAATTATGGTGCAGCCATTTTGATGGATTGCTAAGTAGCCATTAAGTAAAAAGACAAGTTACAAACCAGTATGTAAAGAGTGATTCCCAGACTTGTAGTAACAAGATAGATAGAAGCTTAAACAGACAAAATGCTAACACTTTCCCCTGGGTGGTAGAACTATGTAAAGCTTTTAATTACTTCCATGTAACTTTCCATATTGCTGAAACATTTTAACTACAAATATACATTAACTTGCAATCCAAAAGGAAACAAATGTTATTATAAAAATAAAGAGAAAGCTTGTTAGACTTGGGCTCCTCTTCTGTCAACTCCAGACGTGTGATCTTGTACAAGCCACCTGATAACTCTGCCCTGCCCCAGTTGCCTTATCTGTAAAATGGGAACAAAACATGGGCCCATCCATCAACATAGGGCTGTTGTTAAGCTCAAAGGAGAAAGTAAAGGCAAAGGGGTTTTATAAACATTAAAATATACACACATAACATATATATATGTAGTGTCTTTATCCTTATTATGAGATAGAGAACACTAACATACCACAATGGTAGGATGAAGATGAATGAACCCCAACTATTTCTGCTACATTATGGCATTATCCTATGAGAATCCCTGTAGTGTTACAGAATATTTTAATGCTATATAATGCCTGTCTCAGTGGTAAGCTACAAATTTGTTTGGTATCCCAGACAAAAACAAAATCCTCTCTCTTTGAATGATGTGGGCTTTCACTCTTTTAATCACAAACCGATGCAGGCATTTTCTCTTCCACTGAGAAATGTGCATTAAAAAAGAATGTCAATGTTCTTTGCCTTCAATGGAATATTCAGTCAATAAGGTGAATGGGAATGATTCGAAACGCTGCAAGTTTTCTTTTTTGGAGTTGCCCGTGTTTCGAGGGTAATTTGGTTACAGTCTTAGAGCATAAGGGAGTATAAATTGTGACCAGAATAGGACCATTGAAGACAATAAAGAAACTGCTATTATTAAAAAAAAAAGAAAAAAACTGAGAGGGAGAGACATTTGGGGAATGGAAATTAGGGCAGGTTTTGAAATATTTTCAAACCCATTTACTACCATCTGTTAGGACTCTGTGTTGCTAGGAATTTATTGTTTCCTATCCATGAAATCCTCTGACTATGGAAAACAAATTTGGTAAAAGATGATTAAACTTCCTTTCAAATGATAAAGAAGTAAAGTAGGGATGTGGTATAGAAGGCTCAGAATCAGAGCTGTGGACATGGCTGTTAAGCAATGTCCCTATTCCACATTTTTTAAAATATAGGGCCTTTTGAATTGTCCTAAAGCCTGCTCTACCGTTTTGCTCCTTCACCTAGGAGGGACATTTAGCTGATTATATAACTTTTACGAAGATCAGACAACAGGAAATGAGTTCTGTGAAGTCGTTTGCATAGGGCAGCCTGCAAGGGCAGCTGACCCCTGAAGATTCCCTGATATTCCTAAAACTGAAACCAGTTTAACATTTAGATCCATTTCTCAGATTGTGGAGTTTAAAAAAAATCTGTAAACAGAATGAATCTGACTGTGTTGTGAAAATGGAAATCCAACAGTAAATGAGAACTGTTTTGCAGCAAAACTGTTTGGGTGTTAGAGATTAATGAGTGAATTTATAAAAACAACTTGTATTAGCACAGTGCTTTTTTTTTTTTTTTTTTTAGCACAGTGCTTTTATAGGCCCAAAGGGCCAGCTAAATTGAGCTGGAAATTCTCATATAGATCTCCAAGCTCTGCTCTTCTCTCCACTCATAATTCACCTGCTCGCAACCCTCTATTAGTCTCCCATCTCACCCAGAATCAGATTGAAAGTCTCTCTTGTGTCATGTAGGACTCTATATGAACTCACTCTACTCAAGACATACTTGGCTACCTTGCTGTTTCTTAAAGATGCAAGCTGGTTACCTCCCCAGGGCCTTTTTCCTGACTATTTCCTCTGGCTGGAAAACTCTTTTCACAGATGGCTGATCCTCTCAACTCGTTTTGGTTTTATCCTAAGAAAACTTTCCCCTACGACCTATTAAATGAAAATTCCCCATTTCCTTGAGAGTGAGTACCACATAACTTTGTATTTATTTGTAGACCGTCTGCTCCACCTTCTAAAATGGAAGTCCCGTGATGGTACAATTAGTTTTGCTCACCGTTGTATTCCCAGCACAAAGCGAAGTGCATGGGTAGGGCTGAGAGAGATTAAAGTATTTATTGTTCAGCAAATATTCCCTCCCTCCCCTGCCTTTAGAATACTACTCTGCCATATTGATGTTTACTTGGATAAGCCCCTTGTTTTGACCTCATGGTGCATGAGGAATATTTTCCTTCCCCTTGACTTTGGTTCTGACCATGAGACTTGCTTTGGTTGATGGAATTTCAGTGAACATAAATAGGTGGAAGTTCCAACCATCCTTGCCTTCTGGACATGAGAAAAACATAATTCAGATAGTTGCTGAAACTAGGATGATGAGAAACATGAGGGGCCCACCTGGATCCAGCTTACAGCCTACATCCAGGCTTAGCCACGTCCATCCAAAATCAGCTGGGCTCCAGCTGACAGAAACACACGTGAACAGGAAATAAACACATCACTCCAAGATGTTATTGTTTTTTACACAGCAAAAGCCAACTGATATAAGAAGTCCAAAATGCTTATTGAATGAATTAATAGTTACGATTTTAGTGTTTTAAAAAATTCTATTCTATGAATGTATAATGAAATATTTTACATCTTAAAAATTTATATGAAATCGCACAAAAACCCAAGGATGGAAGGTGTGATTTGGTGCTAGAAAATTTGTTACCCTGGAATAAATGTTTGACAACACACTCTTTTTTTCAATCAAGTTTATCTGGTTTAGGGGAAAGGTATAACAAAGAGTACTCTACTTCTGGTACTTCAATGGCAGCAATTAAAGTAAATATCCGGAAGTTTTCATGTTTTCTTTTGAACAATGGATGGATGTGTGTGTGTGCGCGCGTGTGTGTGTGTGTTTTAGGGTAAAGAAGATAGTGGAATTCAGTGGGTTGGAGGGAAGAGAGAAATCTCCAAATTGAAAAACTACTTTTTAATACCATGATGTGTACCTAAGTTGAATTATACTACTATTAATTTCGATATGGATCTTGGTAGAGGTACATATACTGATATATTTTGAATGCAGGTGACTACTTTTTATAAATACATTTTTTGCTTTTAAGTAGATGCACAGCACTCAAATAATGCATACTACCTATCTTTCAATTAAGAACAGTTCCTGGGAATTCCCTGGTGGTCCAGTGTTCAGGACTCGGCATTTTCACTGCCTGGGCCAGGTTCAATCCCTGGTTAGGGAACTAAGATGCCACGAGTCGCGCAGTGTGGCAAAAACAAACAAAAAAACAGTTCCTTAAATCAAAGAGAACGCAATCTTTGCTTTTTTTTTTTTTTTTTTTTTGCGGTACGCAGGCCTCTCACTGTTGTGGCCTTTCCCGTTGCGGAGCACAGGCTCCAGATGCGCAGGCTCAGTGGCCATGACTCACGGGCCCAACCGCTCTGCGGCATGTGGGATCTTCCCGGACTGGGGCACGAACCCGTGTCCCCTGCATCGGCAGGCGGACTCTCAACCACTGCGCCACCAGGGAAGCCCCAATCTTTGCATTTTTAAAGAATTTTCAGGAAATTTCCCTAAGAACATTTTACGTAGGTATTTTTTAAAACTGTCATATTATTCATTATTTTTTATGGACCATAAAAAGAAAAAAAGCCAGAAACAAGGAAACACTGCTGTTTTAAAGAATTTTGAACTCAAAGTTGATCTATTGTCCCAGTGTCTCTGCAGTTTTACTGACAGTAAAATTCCTAGGGGAATTCAAATGTTGGTAAAGTTTGGGTCTATAGGTTTTCCAGTTAATGACCTTTTGGAGGCACTTACAGATTGCAGGGTTTCACCAATTGTGAAATATGGCCAGCCATAAGATGACACCACCACCATTGCATCAACAGAAACAGGAATCAGACAGTGAACCAGAGAACGATGGACCATGGGTGCCAGTTTCTGAAAACCCATAAATCTTGGAGTGTCCCTAGAATGTATTCAGTTTCTGATGGAAGAATTAATGTGTATTTGCCAAATCTGCCTTCTGCTCTACTGAACATCCTTCATTAGAAGATACCACCAACGGAGAAAAAAATCCAAGCTCGTTTGACTGTACTCATGAACATTTCTGCAAATGGAACATCATTTTGCCATTATGATAATCAGATAAATGTGTTTTGTTTGGTTCAGAAGGATTTAAGAATTTTTGACCTAATTATGGAATTTTCATTTTAAATCTGAAACATATGGGTATATATTCAGATATGACATAACATCCTCAAGTGTGCAAAAAGGAACATCCTGACAGATGTTCACAGTAGATTGGATATAGAAGAAATATCAGGTGTGTTTTAAGTTATGGCAGCAGCTAGTTTAACTTTATTGCCAAAGAAGGGAAGAGAGCTTAACTTCTGCCTTGCCTCTCCCAGTTCATTGCATTTCTCAAGTGCACTCTCCTCCAAAGATGTAGTTTTCCTGCCAAGGCTGACCTTTATGAGTAGTCAGAATAGATTGGTTTCAGGACTCAATGTGTTTTTCTGGGATGCGTGGACATCTGTAGTGCCAGTAAAACAAACCAACAAATGCTCCTTACTCCAAAGCTAAGGATTAAAATCCTCCCAACCTTTTTTAGGGCTTTGGTTCTTGTTATGTAAAAACATTCCTCAAAAAGCAATTATTTAATGTCTTCTCTGACTTCCCACACTTAGTGTAACTGAAGAAGGTTGGTGATTAAATCATTGTTGTATGAAAGCATATAGCTCTATGAATGTTTACTGTGGCTGTGTAGGTCACAGCCAAACACTAAGAACCACCTTAATGTCTGGCAATGGGGCATCGATAAAATAAATCAGCTTACTTCTATGTGATAGCATAGCCACTGAAAATAACATTAAAAAAGGTTTATCATATAACGAGAAAATATTCACCATGTGCGAAGGTTTATTATATAATGAGAAAATCTTCACCATGTGCGAAGTGTTTATAAAACACCGTAAAATATGATGTAATTATTTTATTTACGATTGCAAATAGGCAAAAAGATACATACCAAAAGGTTAATAGGGGTTATCTCTAGGTGATGGAGCTATGAATAATTTCAATGATCCTTTTACACATATATGTCCTAAATTTTCTACAAATGAAATGATATAAATCACAACACATGCCCATGGTGAGCACTTGATAAATGCTAGCCCAAATATTAAATGTTTTATAAATAAATAAATAGATTCATTATATTTTTAAAATTATTTATTTGCCTAGAGCCCAGTTTTTTGTTGTTGTTGGTTTTTTTTGTTTTTTGTTTTTTTTGCGGTACGCGGGCCTCTCACTGTTGTGGCCTCTCCCGTTGCCGGAGCACAGGCTCCGGACGCGCAGGCCCAGCGGCCATGGCTCACGGGCCCAACCGCTCCGCCGCATGTGGGATCTTCCCGGACTGGGGCACGAACCCGTGTCCCCTGCATCGGCAGGCGGACTCTCAATGACTGCGCCACCAGGGAAGCCCTAAAGGTTTTTTTAAGTTGCTTTTTTATCTTTTTTTTTTTTTTTTGAGTATAGTTGATTTACAACGTTGTGTTAGTTTCAGGTGTACAGCAAAGGGAATCTGTTAAACATATACATGTACCCACTCTTTTTTTAGCTTCTTCCCATATAGGCCTTTACAGAGTATTGAGTAGAGTTCCCTGTGCTATACAGTAGGTCCTTATTAGTTATCTATTTTATACATAGTAGTGTGTATATGTCAATCCCAATCTCCTAAGTGGCTTTTTTTAATTGAAGAAAAAATGTAGAATAATTACATGTATCTGGTTCTAGAAACTACCTTCAGATGCTTTAAAAAAAAAGGGGGGGAATATATAATTTACAAGTTGAAACAGTTTGTTCTTTCTTTTTGTTATTTTTTTTCACTGAAATTTCTCTTACTGCCTTGTGAAATGATAGTTAATTTAACTTAACTGACCTTAATAAGAATTCAAGTCAGGTGTATAAAATGCACATAATTTTTATACTCGAAATTATCAAATCTTCTTACAAACAGACCTATATCTCAAAGTAAACTCAAAAAATTTGAAACAGAGTTGAAGTTTTATTCCAGAAGCTAATTCAGAAAACATTACTTCCTTACAAGGCTGTTAAAAAACTGATCACCATTTCTCAGCCTAGAAAGAACAGAATTTGTGTATTGTGTGAATGTGTTTTTGTATCTGTCTTTGCTTTGCTAAGAAACTCATTATAATTCATTGTAGAAAGTTTGGACGTTATTTTTCAAAGAGAAGAGGGATACAAACGTCAAGAAAATTTGGGAACATTGAGAAAAAGCATTAGGGAAAGAAAATGGAAATTTTATAAAAAGCTTAAGCATATTCAACAGTTATTATGCAATGGCTTCGGACAGAAACTCATTCTGCTTTACTTGAAGCCCTCAACTCTTGTGCAGAAATTGGCTTGCTTGTAAAACGTTCATGTTCGTTTTGTTTAGAGATTGGAAAAGAACCTTCAGGAAAATATTTTGTTTATTAGTTCAGAGAGGGGAAAACGTCCTTGGGGGAAAACATGATTTCATGAGATTATTCTTCTGCCTACCCCTGCAGCCTCTGCTATTCCTAGTTGTCAGCTTCTCAAAAACTCTGTTAAGGTACTTGAACGATGGTTGCACAGAGTAAGCATTTACTATGATGGCATCACCCCAGAGGAGCACAGTGGTCTCACTATTTGCCTGTTTTATCCACTGATAAAAAAGCAGTACAAGAGAAAGAAAAGGGAATTATTTTTAAAAGTACACTAAGCGTGTGTTTTAAAAATGGCCACAAATTCTTTGACACTCTTCCCATTGAGAGGTGGGAGACTAATGGCCCCCTCTCTGCCTAGTGAATCTGGGCTGGCCTCAGGGACCCATTTGTAACCCACAGAATGTGGCAGAAGTGACATTGTGTGGCTTCCACGATGAGCTCAGAAGAGGTCGTGCAATGTCCATCTTGTTGGTCAGAACATTTGCTCTTAGAACCCTGAGCCACCATGTAAGAAGCCCAGCTACTCTAAGGCCACCATGCTGTGAGGGAGTCCATGCCACACGATGTGGTTCTACCAATGGTCCCACCTGAGCCCAGCCTTGAAGTCATCCCAACACAAGTGAACCGATAGGGGAGTGAAGATGATTCGCCACCCCACAGCCTAGATGATTCCAGCCTGTTTGAGTAACCCCAGCATTCAAGTCTTCCCAGCTAAAGTCCCAGAGAGCAAAAAGCAAAAAGAATCCATCCTTGCTGTACCATTTTAAATTCCTGTCCAACAGAACCTGTGAGCATAAAGAACTGATTTTTTCAATCACTAAACATGTTTTTAAAAAATTTTTATACATCAGGGGGCGACTGGTGCATCACATAATCCGGATTTTTGAGGAACTGGAATGAATTTTTGAGGAGATATGTTAGATATGTTACTCTGAAACTCCATTTCATTTCTGAGGTGGAAACACAGATTATATATACTTGGTGTTTTAATAAATATAAGGGTATGAAGTGCCTTTAGCTTTCAGTGTAATGAAATCATGGGGTATCTTTATTCCAAGTCTTTACTTGGAATGCTTCAAACTGGACAAAATAATTGCTTCCACAGACACGCCTGTAAGGAAATGACATTTTGTTTTCTGTTGGACTCTAGCCCAGTTTTGGCCATTTCTGGTGTCAGTTTACCAATAAATGCTCATCTGCATGCTCTGGCCCGACTAGTGACATATGCTGATGACATCATTGAGCAAACACATCATCCAGGCAGTTTCAGGGACGGTTCAGCTACACCAGTGTCTTGTTGGGCTACAGACAGGCTCATCATTCAATGCTTGTGGGTTTTGTTTCATAACAAGCTTTTGTTATAAATTTTGATACAAGGAAGTCTAATTTTTAAATCTGCAAAATAGAAACAAATGTGCAAGGAAAAAAAACCAGTTTAGGCTTAAGTATCTTTAATCCTGGTAATTCTGTCTTACTGCAATAGCAGTTCAAAGCGATAAGATGACCTATCTATTTTTTACCTAATTATCTCTGGAAAGAAAATGTCATTCCATTTATGACACTCGAGGCCCCTTGTTTAGCTCTTGTATTCATTTGCTATTTCAAAATTCAAAAAGATTCCTATTCGTCTTTATAAACGTAAAACCCAAATCATCTGCTTTTGAGGAAAGTTTTCTGAATTATCATTATTTAATGTTTATGTACTAATTTAAAATAGATAAAATGTTTATAAGTTTCCAGAATCCTCAGGTAATTTGTATTTGTCCTGCACTTTGATTACCTGTTTATGATGCCAATTATAAATGATGAAATATTTCACACATACTTATGAGACTCTGTTAGGGGCAAATTGTGGTACTGGGTCTACCCCATAAACATGAAGGTGATGAGTCTGGAGTCAGAATAGATGTTCTACCAGAATAAACTCAAATGGGGGAAACGGGGGTCAGAATTCATCACAAAACATGATTTCTAAAACATTTGTTTTCCCACTGTTATGGATTGAATTGTGTCCCCCTAAAATTCATATATTGAAGACCTTACCCCCAGTCCCTCAGAATGTGACATTTGGAAATAGGGTGCTGGCAGATGTAATTAGTTGAGATGGGGTCATCCTGGAGCTGGGTGGGCCCTAATCCAACATGACGGCATCCTTACAAAAAGGGGAAATGTGGACACAGACATGAACACGAGGAAAACACCACTGAAGATGAAGGTAAAGCTCAAGGTGATGCCACTACAAGCCAAGGGATGCCAAAGATTTCCAACAAACCACCAGAAGCCGGCAGAGAGGCACGACAGCCTTCAGGAACCCCCCCTTCCGACACCTTGACTTCGGACTTCTGGCATTCAGAACTATGACACAATAAATGGCTGTTGTTTAAGCCACTCAATTTGTGGTACTTTGTTAGAGCAGCCCTAGGAAATGAATATACCCATAATTAGCTGGATTTTGATTTAACATGACAGTTTTTAATGCTCTTTATTTTTTCCTTACATGATAGTTTACAGGAGTGTAGATAATTACAGAGTGGATTCACGATCTGTCTGGACAAAGTCTGAATTCATTCAGACAACTCCCTTGCCTCAGTTTATATCCATATGGACTTAAGCCTCTATTGAGCATATTCAAAAGTCCACTGAAGGAACCCAGTCACCGTAATGCTGACGGGAACACTGATTACCGTGATTCCTCGCTAAGACAGACCGCATTGGCTCCGGTCCCTTTATCCATATGCTTCATCGGGGTCCCATGTTCTTGCACCTCCCTCTGTGTTGTTTCAGGCTTTGGTTGTTGAGGTAATGCCGTGTGTTTTCATGTTCCATCATTCACACATCGTCCCTACAGAGATCCCAAAAGCCTGCCCAGATCTGAAGGCACTTAAATGGAAGCTTGCAGCCCTGAGAGACCTGGTGCCCGTGGTCACGTGCTCACTAATAGGGAAGTTGAGCCAGAGGTCACCACCAGCGCCCTGAGAAAACTTCAGAACACACAGGGTTATTGTGGGTGATTAGCCACGTTCTTGTACCCCTTCCCGAAGATGACCTCTGGTTCTCCAAAGCCCTCCCAGGGTGATGTGACTACACAGAAGTCCACTCCATTCAGAGAACCTGCCTCAGTCCTGGGGTGGGAGGAAAGTCTAGGAACTATTTGATCAAGTAATTCCCATGAAGGTGTGATGCCTGGGAGAATCAGGACTCCAAGTGGCAGGAAGATGAGCTTCAACTCCAATGATCTGCAACCAAGAGGAAGTGAGAGAGACCTTCCCCAGCCACAGAGCTCTAAGAGTCAAGAGCATGTGAGGTTTTTCACATTTCATTTCTGCACCACTGCCAACCCCTCCCTTTGATACTGAATGGATAAGCTGATGTGTCATAAGACAATGATGGAGAAGTAGGTTTTCCATCCCGGGCCTTGACAGAGGAAGTAGCACCTTTAAAGACCTGGCACTCTTAATTGTATTGCTCAGAAACACTGTGACAGACAGATAAGCTGGTGGACAGATAGAGGGGGAGGTATAAAGAAAGGGAGCAAGATTGATGGACAGACAGCAGGATGCATGGAAAGGTTCATTCTAGATGGGGACAGAGAGACAAAGCCAGATAAATAGAGCTGCTGCCTAATTACCTGCTTTTTTTTTTTTTAACATCTTTATTGGAGTATAATTGCTTTACAGTGTTGTGTTAGTTTCTGCTGTATAACAAAGTGAATCAGCTATACATATATCCCCTTCCTCTTGTGTCTCCCTCCCACCCTCCCTATCCCACCCCTCTAGGTGGTCACAAAGCACTGAGCTGATCTCCCCGTCCTGCTGGGGTTTTTAATGCATCTTTTTTACTGAAGTATAGTTAACTTGCAATGTTGTGTTAGTTTCAAATGTACAGCAAAGTGATTCAGTTATACAGATATATAGATATACATATAGATAGATAGACAGATAGATAGGTAGATTCTTTTCCATTATAGGTTATTACAAGATATCGAGTATCTGTGCTATACAGTAGGTCCTTGGGGGTTTTTCCTCCCATATTCTACTGCCTTTATTTTTTAAATGGAAATTTTTTGTTTTGTTTTGTTTTTATTTTTGGCTGTGTTGGGTCTTTGTTGCTGTGTGCAAGCTTTCTCTAGTTGCGGAGAGTGGGGGCTACTCTTCTTTGCGGTGCGCGGGCTTCTCGTTGTAGTGGCTTCTCGTGTTGCGGAGCACGGGCTCTAAGCGCACAGGCTTCAGTAGTTGTGGCACATGGGCTCAGTAGTTGTGGCTCGTGGGTTCTAGAGCGTAGGCTCAGTGGTTGTGGCGCACGGGCTTAGTTGCTCCGTGGCATGTGGGATCTTCCCAGGCTAGGGGTCAAACCCGTGTCCCCTGCATTGGCAGGAGGATTCTTAACCACTGAGCCACCCTCTACTGCCTTTTTTAACCAGCTACCAGAATTGTACCATTATGCTCAGCACAGAAAGATACTTAAATGATCTCCATATTCATTCTATGACATTCTTCCAAGAAAGTTTAATTAAGTTAATGTTTGTTTGTGCCAAGTGCTGTGAAGCACTGCGGATATTAAGATGTGTCAGCTATGAAGATCCAAAAGAGATGCCCCACCTCACTAAAGAAAGCGCCTATGGACCTACAGATTGTTCTGGTGTGAGCAGTGGAAGCTGTAGCCTGGAAAATACAGCTGGGATGCTCTGTTCTGTGTATTGGGTGTATGGCCACCAGTGAAACGGCTGGCTAGCCATCAGGTCTTTGAAAACAATATATATACATATTTAAGTCTCATTAAAATAGATGATACCTGTAAAGTGTTTAAAGTGCCTGGCACTGAAATAAGCCTTTGTGATATTAGGATAGTAGTAAGACAGCATCAGCACCACAAGAGGCCATCCTTCATTCACTCACTCATTCAGTCACTTACTTATATATGTCTTGAGTGTCCACTGAATGCCAGGTTCTGATCTGGAGGTGCAGCAATGAACAAAACCATCATGAGGTTTAGCTTGTAGCAGGGGAGAATTTTCAAGAACTCCTGTTAATTCGAAAAGGACTTGAGAGGAGAAAATCATGAAAGAAATGGGTTCAAAACCCAGTGGGTTCGGGCTTCCCTGGTGGCGCAGTGGTTAAGGGTCTGCCTGCCGATGCAGGGGACGCGGGTTCGTGCCCCGGTCCGGGAAGATCCCACATGCTGCGGAGCGGCTGGGCCCGTGAGCCATGGCCGCTGAGCCTGCGCGTCCGGAGCCTGTGCTCCGCAACAGGAGAAGCCGCAACAGTGAGAGGCCCACGTGCTGCAAAAAAAAAAAACCCAAAAAACCCCACTGGGTTCAAGATAAGCAGTGGCTTCATCAAATTCCAGAAACTATTGTCTACTTAGAATTTTTACGTTTCACCACCAGCTTTTTGCCTGATTATCTTCAGGGACAATAGACTTCTCCCATGGGGCAAAGTTTTCTGAACAGGGTCCTAGAGAAGATGTCTGCTCCACCCTCCCTTTCATCCTTTTTAAACAAATAGTCCCATTAGCCACGTCAACATTTAGCTGCAGACTAGTGAGAATCCTCTCCTGTGGTTGGTGATTTGCCTCTTCCCACAGATGCTCATTTTCCTGGCCAGGCAGTAGAAGATGGTTTTAAAACTGGGGGGGTGGGTCTCTGTCACTGACATGAACACCCCACAGAGACCGTCTGCCTCCCGCCAGATGCCCTGACATGAATGCCATCTTTCTTCTCTCCAACTTTTGGCTCTAGAGCAGGTAAAGGGCCCCAGCCCCTTCTCAGATGCGGGGAGGTGGGACAAGCAAGTACCCCTCCTCTGCCCGCCATTGCCTGAGAGTGGATCACTCTTCCTTTGTGCTTAGTGGAAGTTACAGGGTTGAATAACAGGCACAAGGACATTCGGTGCTCTTGGGTTGGATTAGGAGAAACCAGTCTGTGTGTTAACACAGATGCTCTCACAATGCTTTTCTCCTCTCTTTTTTGTTGAGAGATGGTGCAGATCTACACGGCCATCTTCAGGCTCGGGCCACAGCTCTTCTGAGCCCTGAAGAGTTTTCCCCAAAAGGAGACTGTTCTGTAGAGCCAGTGCCGCTTCCTGCCAGTGCCGTGTGAAATCCAGCATTGTGAGAGTACAAGAAAACACCTGGATTCTGACAAATAGGCTCACTCAGGAGGCTTACGAGAAAATAGGCAAACTGATCATTGTAAAAACCTTGGATTTGCCAGAGTTCTTTGAAACAGTTATGCTACCGTATCTAAGAATGGCCCATTGCTAGTTGAGACCACTGAGGCAGAGGTTAAGTTAACCCAAGTGCCAGCACCTTTCCCAAGCTGTCAATCATTCTCTCTCAGAGAAGGCAAAAGGAAAATGAGAGCACGAGAGAGAGGAATTAGCCTGGATGCCAGCTAGTTAATTGTCACCTATCTCTTGCCAAGGTAAATCACTCCTTAGTATAAGGAATTTTAAAACTTTCACTGCTTTGAACCGTTTTTGCCGTTAATTCCGTGATGGTAAATCCTTTCTCTTCAGAGGCATCTTGATCATCACAGGAAAGCCGGATCATCCCAGCCAAGTCATGATGTCTCTGCATTTTCAGTTTATAAATTGGTTCAGGAAAAAGACAGGGCACATTGGTTGGAATTGCCAGTTTGTTCAGGCTTTTCTTACTTATGGAGGGTACTAAATTGACTGTGCTTTAAGTGAACAAGGGAGAGCAATGGATAATTCAGTAACTTTAAATTAAAAGAAGCTTTATTGGAAAATAGGTAGTAATCACAGCAGATTTTAGTCTCCTGTTAAGCCACAGATGGAGGTCCTGTTAGTGCCTGGATGTCAAGGCAAATCCAGAAGCTAGTCTGTGAAAGGAAGGAGCCCCTTACCTGGATGGGCTTGACTTCTGAGCTGCCAGGATGTAGAGCATTGGACCCACAAAAGAGAAGAATTTTCAAGAGAAGAAGTGAGTTGGGAGGACAGAGAACTCCACTGTCTGTTGCCTCCAGGACCCAAGAATGACAAGTATTATGTAAAGAAAACTCACTGTTTTTTTTTTTTTTTTTTTTTCCGCTACACTCAGAATAATCCTGTACTCCCAAAATATGACTTTTTCCACAATAAGAAATTCACCAGTTCTTGGTAGACACCAGCTGGGTGTCCTCACTCAACTGAATTGAATTCTGATACCACCTGGGGTTAGCACAGACCCCACAGGGTAAGGGCTGAGTCCCACAAGACTCAGCTATCCATCACCAACTGTTTGGTTTTTTTTTTTAATTTTATTGGGGTATAGCTGATTTACAATGTTGTGTTAGTTTCAGGTGTACAGCAAAGTGATTGAGTTATACATATATACATATATTCATTCTTTTTCAGATTCTTTTCTCACATAGGTTATCACAGAATATTGAGTAGAGTTTCCTGTGCTATACAGTAGGTCCTTGTTGGTTATCTATCTTACATATAGTAGTGTGTGTATGTTAATCCCAAGCTCCTAATTTATCCCTCCACCCCATCCTCCATGTTTTCTCTTTGGTAACCATGTTTGTTTTCGATGTCTGTAAATCTGTTTCTGTTTTGTAAATATGTTCATTTGTATCATTTTTAAAACTTAGATTCCACGTGTAAGTGACATCATATGATATTTGTCTTTCTCTGTCTGACTTACTTCACTCAGTATGATAATCTCCAGGTCCATCCACGTTGCTGCAAAGGGCATGATTTCATTCTTTCTGTGGCTGAGTAATATTCCATTGTACACATGTACCACATCTTCTTTATCCATTCCTCTGTCAATGGACATTTAGGTTGCTTCCATGTCTTGCTATTGTTTTTTAGTTTAAATTAAGAAAAGAAGTAGCTGATTGGTTCAGCTTATTGTGAAAAGTTGGGCCAACAATAGTTCTTGAAACACTAGTATTTGTGCCTGGGTGAGTGCCAAAGCAGTTCAAGAAAGAGAGAGATTGATGATGGAGTGAAAGGAGTTATATTCCTTGTCAAGGAGGAAAGACTTGAGGGGACCATGAGATATATTTTTAAATCTTTCATTTTTTTTGAAACTATAATCGCATGACAGAAAACTTCAAAGTTCAGGAAAAAAGTCACTTCAGCAGTCTTTCCCTACACTCATTGCAGTTTTATTCATAATAGCAAAAGATGAAAAGGGTCCCAGTGTCCATCCATAGGAAAAAGAATCAACAAATTAATTAGTTTTTATACACAACGGTACACTGACTCCTTCGCACTAAAAAGGAATGAGCTGTTGATACAGGCGACATCAGGATTTATCTCAGATAGGTCATGCTGAGTGGAAGAAACCAGATAAAAAGAGTCCATTTATGCAAAGTTCAAGAATAGGCAAGACTAATTGATGAGGAATCAAAATAATGGCTGCCGCTGGCCAAAGACGGCTGTTGGCAGGAAAAGGGCACAGAGGAATTTTCTAGGGCTAATGCTCTATATCTGGGCCATCGGGCACATAACGTGTACGTATTTGTCAAAACTCATACAACTAGGAGCTGGGCTTTAACTATACTGCAAAAAAAGTTTTAAAATTCACTTCCCTAAAACTGTGTTACCCAGTCTTTTTAGTGTTCCATACATATATGTTTATACATATATGTAAATTCCAGCCTGTGGTGTGGACCTCAGAGAGCGAAGACAGGATCTCACTGTCAGGGTCTCTGGATCAAGATGAGCCCCTCATGACTGACTCCGAGTTTTTGCACAAGGATGGTGGCAGAATTATAGATGGAGAGAAATAGTCACGTTTGCCTGACTGTACCAAGCTCCTGAATAAAGTGGCGAGAGAAATGGGGTCAATGATCCAATAGGTTTATTGTTTGTTAATAAGTTGCGACCACTCTTAGTAAGAATGACTCCAACTGTATCCTTTTTGATCCAGGAGTAAAGTGCGTCAACTATACTTGTGAGTCAATAACATTAATCTCTGGAAAATAATGACTGTTGGCTAACAGTTTATTTACTTATTACTCTGAGCCAAGGGCTTGCTGTGTATTAATCATTTAATCCTCAAGACAGACGCTATAAGGCAGACGCTATAAGGCAGATGCTACTAATACTCTTTTTTTCAGAGCACAGAAAGGTTAAACAACTTGCCTAAGGTCACACAGCTAAGCCAGAGGAGAAGCCAGATCAAGGATTAATTGGAATGAGAACCAGACAATGAGAAGGGAGTTTGGAGGGGGAGTAGACAGATGGAAAAGAAAGGATTAAAGAGGGGGGTGGTAATTCAAAGGAACATTGGTTATTATTAAGTGAACCCTCATTTATGGGTAATGAAACAGGCCCAGAAAGGTTATGTGACTTCCCGAAGTCACCCATCTAATTAGGGGCAGAGCTGGGACAAGAAGCCACATTTTTAAAATCCCAGCTCAGGGCTTTTCCACTACATCAAAAAAAAAAAAAAATTAATTGAATGTTTTTCACATCATGTCCAATTTTGAAATCTTTCCCCAAGGGGATTCTTGGTTAGATATTCATAGTATTATAAAATCCAAGTATTGGAAATGGCCTGGAGAGGTCCTATGGCCCTCGGCCCCAAGTTTAAGCAGCATTGCACTTAAACCATCCGATCCAGAGGAGAATCTTTCCCAGTTTTTAAAGCCTTCCAGATGTTTCTCAACTGGATTTCTTCATTTATTTACCAGAGCAGAAGAGCAGAATTTGGAAAATAGCCTGATATGCATAAGCCATTAATGGCCTCCCAGGAGATAGAGAAGCCCAAACTCTGAACGTCTAAAGCATTTTAATTCAGGATACAGTGCGCTGAAGCCCTAGGGATTATTTTAATCAGAGATGACTCTATGAATATGAATTATTTTTCATGCTGGGCTTTTTTACTGAGAAGAAAATTTAACACAAGATTTGACATGGGAACAAGTAGCAGAATTTAGGGAAATGTAAAAGGGTACGGGGATGAAGGTGAACAAATATTTCCACCTTGCCCTCCAAAAATATCAATAAGCATTTCATGGCTTCCCCTTTTCTTTTCTTTCCTTGCCAGCCTCACTAGAAAAATGCCCAGTCCACAAGCTGATGCCCTTTTAGAGTCCCTCCAAATTAAGTCCCAGATGAGTGATAACTCCCAACTCTCTGACTGGGTTCCCTTCCACAGCTGTGTTTGCAGTGATGCAAAGATGTTTGTCGAAGTTGGGACACTGAGAGGCTAGTAAGTGAAGGGGCAGTTGCCATGCATCGTCCGGAAACCAGTCTGGATCCTTGCTCACAGCACAGTTAACACATCCTACCAAGAACCACCTGACCTCCTGTGCAGGGACTCGGTGTAGGATTAAAAAGTCTTGACAAATAAAAGCAGCTTGTATGACACTATGTGGAGTGATATATTGCTGCTGGAGGGTGGCCCAAATAGGCCATGGCACATTAAGCCGGATGACCGATCTGCTTTGAATAGAAATGTTCCAACCACTTGTATCTGCTTCAGCAAGGAACCATCTTCTTTGAGTTGGGACGGATGTTTAAGCCTAGAAAAGATATGCATGGAATTCTGAGGAAAGTTCCTTCTAGTAATAACGTAGTGACGGACCTCTCGATTCATCTCGGGATGCCTGTTCCCAAGCTCAGATGGCTTGCCCGTGGTACAGGGCGGGCAGGGAGCATTTCCAAGGACCAGCACGCTAGGTAATTCCCAGTTGTGAGGGTGATGAGCTCGTTTCCTCTGCCAACTGTCCCCTTGTGCAGACTGAGGAGATGGCCAGGAGAACATTCAAGGGCAGCCCTTGGTTCTCACAAGGGCTCAGATGAACTCATGTCTGAGTCTGACCTCTCGCCTCAGATCTAGCCAAGCTGACAGATTCCCTCGGCTGGCCTTTTATTTGCTCAGTTCCCTCATTTCTGGGAATAATCTTCGGGTTGCTTTTCAGATAGAGACTACAGGAGACCCCTAGCATTGGCTCCATTTCTGATATTCTGTCTCCAAAGGCTGAGATCAAAGGAAAATTTGAAAGTATTGATACTTATTAAAAACCTGGCATGGATTTCTGCTTCTAAGATGGAGACATTTGGGGGCAGACTAATCCTTCCACTACGAACAACCAGGTAGCCCAGATGAAATCCCCAAATCACCTGTTTTAAAAGCACCCAAGAGCTGTTTAAGCCATGCCAAGTAGAGGGGCTAAGATTCGGGGGAGGGGACCAGCAGCTTTTATCCTGGGGCATCATGGATTCTGGGCGAAGGCGCGGCTCGGCATATGAGCTGTACCTTGGAAGAGCTACAGAACTAAACAGCCTCCAACACAGGATCGATTCCTCCTGAAGACAGTTGCTGAATTCTGAAACTGCACAGGGGAGGAGAAGTTAAGCTGAAAACGTCTGAAAAGCTGAGCGGAGCATTCTGTGGTTTGGAGATGCTGCAGAGGCAAAGGTTAGAATTCAGTGCTCACCAGAGGTGGTCCTAGGACACACCAGGTTCTCAGTGGAAGCCTGGAGGGTATGTCATGGGAAGAGGAGCAGACCAGAGGAGACTTAAAATCAGAGGTGAAATAGAAAGCTTTTCCCTTCAAGAGGTGGAAAGAAATAAGGATGCGTGCTCTCACCACTTCTACCCAACATTGTTCTGGAACTCCAGGCCAATGCAATAATGCAAGAAAACATGTGAAAGACAGAATAATTGGAAGGAAGGAATAAAACTGTCATTATACATAGATGAATTGATTTTATACGGGCAGTCCAAAAGAATCTACAAATAGCTTAAATTTAATAAATCTATTTAATATGGTCTCTGGGTTTAAGGTCAGTATAAAAAAATCATCTCTATTTCTAGAGATCTGCAACAAAGAGAAAATGAAGTCTTACAGTTATATCCTTTGTAATAGCATTAAGAAACATTAAATACCTAGGAATAAATCTTTTAAAAAATATGTGAGACTTGTATACTGAGACTACAAAGCACTTTTCAAGAGAAATAAAAGAACTAATACGTGGAGGGAGATCTGACTTTCGTAAATTGGAAGACTCACATTGTAAAAAGGGCGAGTCTCCCTAAATTCATCTATGGTTCGTGTGATGACAGGAGACTGCATATGTGTGTATTTGTAAATTGATTAGCCGATTTTAAAATTTACATGAAAATGCAAAGGGCCAACAATAGCCAAGGAAATTTTGGGAAGAAGATGGAGGTCAGGGGAGGCTTTTGAGCTCAGTCTTGGGGGGGCGGTGATAAGTGGAATTTTGTTAGTGACTGGAACCATAACTACTTTGTTGCGTTAATCCTAACACCTATCACAGTACTTGCCTGATACATAGCAAGTGCTCGATAAAGATTTGTTAAGTGTACGTATGAATGGAGGATGGATGGATGGATGGATGGATGAAGGATGGATGAGTGCTTGAGATAAAAGCATTGCAGGTTAAGAGGATAGAAGCAGAGGTAAAGAAACATGAAATAATATTACAGTGAGTAGTCAAATATGTCTTAATCTTGTGTGTGGGATATCAGGAAAGGAGGCTGAAAGTTAAGAAAGAAGCATATTGTATCTGAATACTAGGCTTATAAGGTCTGGACCTTATTCTTTATGCATCAAACATTTTAGAAGAATGTAAAATGGTTGAAAGGTTGGGAGATAAATTGGACCAGTGACAGGGGAGCCTGTGAAGCCTACCCCATCACTTCACTGAAATACATCCTCTTTGCTTTTGGTGTCGAGCACTGGTAATAAAATTGGAATTCTCTGCTAAGGTCATTACTCATATACTTAATATAGAAGCATTCCCAAATGCTTACATTGATAGGCACTCAATTAAAAAATCTAAGTGCTTTCCATAAGAGCCTTGAGTACACCCAAAGCAAAGCACTGTGCTATTAAGAATGTAATGGGGGGCTTCCCTGGTGGCGCAGTGGTTGGGAGTCTCCCTGCCGATGCAGGGGACACGGGTTCGTGCCCCAGTCTGGGAAGATCCCACATGCCGCGGAGCAGCTGGGCCCGTGAGCCATGGCCGCTGAGCCTGCGCGTCCAGAGCCTGTGCTCCGCAACGGGAGAGGCCACAACAGTGAGAGGCCCGCGTACCACAAAAAAAAAAAAAAAAAAAAAAATGTAATGGGATTTTGTTTCAGCTTTGCCTTTTCAAAAACGATTATGACAACAACCACAACTTCTCTGCAGATCCTTACATTTGGCCCTGGTGATTTTTCTTGGTTAGGAACAGAGGTCAATGAACTCTGCTGGTCTACATCTGTTAGGGTGGGGTTCAGCTATATGTACAGAAACTCAAAGTAACAATGTTTAAATACTTAAAAATTTACCCACACATCTAAGAAGTCTGAAGTAAAGTGGTCCATGATGGTCATGGTAGTTTCATGTTATTGTCTCCTGTTAAGCAGCTCTTCCAGAAGTTCTACTCACATCTCATGGACAGAATGAGGTTGCCTAGTTGTAATGGAAGCTGGGAATCAGGTGCATTGATGCTCCAAATAAAAATAGGGCTTGGTTAATAAGGAAGAATATTGGTGAGTATTGGATAGGCAACCAACATCATTGCTACATGATCCATTCTTCCATCCTAAGAAAGAGCAGTCTTACAGAAAGTAGGAACTTGGAGAATTTCTTTTCTGACGATTTTTGTTGTTGTTGCTTTGTAATCCCCTTTCTCTCCTAAGAAGTGTTGTCCCAGGAACTGGAATGTCCTTGTTTCTTGAGCTGGTTGAAAATGTGGCTTGTAAGTCTGGGCAGAACAAAACAATTATACTGCAGAAGAATAAGAAGAAAAAAACAGGTGGGGGTAGGGAGCAATTCAGGGAGGACCAGCCATCCTAGTGCATAAGGAGCCATGTGAAAGGGGCATAGGGGAAGGAGAGGTGGTCTGCCAACTGCTGCTCAGAGGAGAGAAGTCACAAATGAAATCTGAACTGGAGGATGAAAACCCTCATCTGCACCAAGAGGAAACAACTCTTCCTGTTCATGCAACTGGCTTCTTTTTGGTTTTGTTTCATGGTAATGATTGATACACAGTGGACATATGGGTTTCCAGGCCAACCAACAAAAACTAAACTGAAAATTGCATCGAGGAAGAATTTTCTCAGACGAATATTGAAACACATCATAGTTTGATTACTTGGAGCAGCGTGGGACTGGTTTAAACAAACAAACCGATCAGTGGCCCAGAAGAGACTGCAGTGAAACAGAATTTAGTGTATGCGTGAAATGAGCATATGAAAAGTGAAACTCAAATGTCAATCTCTTAGGGAAGCCTCCTGCTACCCCCAGTCAAAGTTAGGTTCCCCCATTATTCTCTGCCTACCTTATTCTTTGTTTTCACAGCCCAAATGACAATTCACAAATATATATTTATTTACTTAATAACTATCTCCCCAATCAGGCTGTAAGCTCATGAAAGAAAAATTGTCTTTTTTTAATTTTTAAAAATTTTTATACTTTGGTTACCATGTGATCAAAGCCTAGTATAGTGCTTTGCACACAGTAGGCATTTAATAAACTCTTGTAAAATAATTGAGTTTATGAATTATTTAACAGTAAAATTATATGTTTGAAAAAACTTAGATTTCTCACCTTCCATCACACACGACACATCAAAATAATTTTTAGGTGCATTATATGCATTAAAAATTACAGAATAAATATTTTTAAATGAAGCCATGGAAAATAACAAAATATGGGCAAGACTATTAAAAATACAAAGCGAATGGAAGCAATGGCAAAGGCAAATAAATATATTTGACTCTCCAAAGCATTAAATTTGGGTATGTGAAATGACTTCGTAAAGAAAATTCAAATGCCAGTAGCAAATTGGGAGAAATATTCATAACAAATATGATAGGAAAACTTAGTATCTTTAATACCATGTTAAAATTATTTTTAAATCAATAAGAAAAGAACTAATACTCCTGATATAAAATGAGCAAAGTACATGAATATACAGTTCACAAAAGAAATAGAAATTACTAAAAATTATGACAATATAGTATCCCAATTAACTTTGCCTTTTTAAAATCAAATTGGAAAATATTTAAATAACTATAATACTCAGTACTCTTGAGCTTGTGTCTTGGAAGAATAATTAGCAGAGCTTTTCTGGAAAGAAATTAAAAGCATATATAAAGAGCCTGCATAACATTTTTACCACTTGACTCAGAAATGTGACATTTAAAGAACTCTACTAAGTATATAATATTTTCACAGATCATAAAATTGAAGGGTGCAAAAAACCCCAATAACCACAAAACCCCAACACCTCTTTTATTTTTCTATGACTAAATATCTATCTCCTATACCTCCTGAAATCAGATAATGTGATCCAGTTAATTTCAGTTAAAATCTGTCACTTCTGTTTTTTGGGCATTTTGAATTTAAACTTATTAATCCTAGAGTCTCCCCTGCCCCATTCCCCCGGCACATTTCAGATCTCGGAAGGGGAGAGGAGAGGTGAGATGCAGCAGGACTTTGGGGGAGGGGAAGGGGTACCCCCCTCCCCAGGCAACCTCCTGCTTCGTCCTTCACCCCATTGGTCTCTGTTAGTCAGCATCTTCCCAGTTGACTTGGGCTGAAATGTTCTGACCAGTGGTGTCTTCCAACAGCCCTCTCCCTTCAGAGCGGCATCCGCTGAGCTGGTACAGCGCCCTCTCCTGGTCCTGATATTGACAAAAAAGGAAGGAGTGTTGGATACCTTGAAGGATTAAAAAAAACCTTGTTAATATTTTACCCCATGTTATAATATAGCAGTGCACAGGGAACTTACGTACAAGGATAATCATTGCATTGTTATTTTAAATTAGTAAGAAATTGGAAAAAATAAGCCAGTAAAACAGGGAATGGTTTAAAAATTAGGGTATACCATATGATAGACTATTCTTTAAAGCTATAAAAAGTGATGCCTTGGGGCTTCCCTGGTGGCGCAGTGGTTGAGAGTCCGCCTGCCGATGCAGGGGACACGGGTTCATGCCCCGGTCCGGGAGAATCCCACATGTGGAGCGGCTGGGCCGCTGAGCCTGCGCGTCCAGAGCCTGCGCGTCCGGAACCTGTGCTCCGCAATGGGAGAGGCCACAACAGTGAGAGGCCCGCATAACGCAAAAAAAAAAAAAAAAAAAAGGGGATGCCATGAATTTTTTATTGCGTAGGAAAATTTTGATGGCATTAAGTTAATCAGAGAAAAATAGAGTATAAGATGACAGATGTACTATCAAAGAAAGAGAGGGGAGAGAGAGGACAAATAGGAAAAATGCTGAAAAAGATTACACCCAATATTTACAGGGATTTTCTCTGAATGATGGAAATATGAATATTTTCCTTCTTTATGCTTTTCTGAATTTTCCAAATTAATGTATTTTGCTTCAAAAGGAAATTTTCCATTTTTTAAAATCATTTTGAAGTATTTTAGTCTTTTTCTACATATATATGGGCTTTATTTTTTTTTATTGAGGTGTAATTGACATACAACATCATATTAGTTTCAAGTGCACAACATAATGATTCTGTATTTATATCCACTGCAAAATGATCACCACAGTAAGTCTGGGTATCACCTGTCACCACACATATTTACAAATTTTTTTTCTTGTGATGAGAATATGGATTTTATTTTTTTAAACAATAATAAAACAAACCATTCAACATTACAATTTTTACATTTTTTTGTATTTTGCTATGGCTTGTCCTAACATATTAAGAGCACTCTTAAATGCTATTAAAGATAATTTGAAAACATAATTTTAATAGCCCTATTTTTCTGATTATCATTTTTATGTTTTAAAAAGACATTTTTGTTTTATTTTTTAATTAATTAACTTTTTATTGAAGTACAGTTGATTTACAATGTTGTGTTGGTTTCAGGTGTACAGCAAAGTGATTCAGTTATAGATATATATGCGTATACATATATATTCTTTTCAGATTAAAAAGACACTTTTAAATAAAGAAAATTTATTGGAAAGTTGAGTGATTTTAACCTTTAAATGCCACCACAGCTAATCTGTAACAGGCAGCTATGATTATAGAAATGAACCAACAAAAGTTACCACAGATTACTATATTCAGAAAAAAAAAAGACAGTAAAATTTGCACCCCTGGTTTGCTTGTACGCTGAGTCAGATCTTTGCCATCAGGTGTCATGTAGTTCCGTACATCTGGGTATCACACAGGAAGACCCCCAGGGGTGTTATCCTACATCAGTCCAATGATTGCTTCTGAGCATTGCAAACCACTGAAACTATATTTTGCTCTTTTTCTCCTTCAAAGTGTGTGCACATCACACATTATTATACCACTCTTTCATACCAGTGACTTGCAAATTTCAGATCAGACTCAAACGTTTGCAGAGACTACCCTTTTTTTTTTTTGTAGTATGCGGGCCTCTCACTGTTGTGGCCTCTCTCGTTGCGGAGCACAGGCTCTGGGCTTGCAGGCTCAGCGGCCATGGCTCACGGGCCCAGCTGCTCCGCGGCATGTGGGATCTTCCCGGACCGGGGCACGAACCCGTGTCCCCTGCTTCGGCAGGGAAGCCCCAGAGACTACTTTTAAGACAAGATTTGGGTGTGTGCACTGCGCCCGGCTGGATGCAGGTGTTGGCATGTAGGAGTAAGAGGATCCCCAGTTGGGGCTTGACTTCTCACCTAAAACATTTGCATTGGAATCAATAAGTCACAATGACAATGAATTTTCCATAACCATAATTTGGAGCACCAGGCTGGGGTGCCACGTCTTTTCTTCTATTTGAATGGAAAAACGTTTTTGCTTTTTAAAAAAGCCCTTTCTGGGACTTACCTCGTGGCACAGTGGTTAAGAATCTGCCTGCCAATGCAGGGGACATGGGTTCGAGCCCTGGTCCGGGAAGATCCCATATGCCGCGGAGCAACTAAGCCTGTGAGCCACAACTACTGAGCCTGCGCTCTAGGGCCCGCGAGCCACAACTACTGAGCCCGTACCCCACAACTACTGAAGCCCACACGCCTAGAGCCCATGTTCTGCAACAAGAGAAGCCACCGCAGTGAGAAACCTGCGCACCCCAACGAAGAGTTGCCCCTGCGCACCGTAACTAGAGAAAGCCCGCGCACAGCAACGAAGACCCAACGCAGCCAAAAATAAATAAATAAATTTATTTTTTTTTTAATTAAAAAGTCCTTTCAATGTAAAGCTTGTTGATTTCATCTCAAGAAGCCAATGTCACCCAAACAAAAATGAATACTATTTACAGTTAAAACTGCCATCCCCACCACCGGCGCTCCCCTAAGGTTTGTCCAAGAGTTTCATGAACGTGAAGAGAACAAGTTCTTACATAAAGAGTCCCCAAACTTTTAGGAGACACTCAGAGCAAAATTTCTGCCCTTTGCTGAAACACAGGTAGAGGAGGTGTTTTTGCAAATTAATGACAACACTTTTAAAGGCATCTTTGTGTGGGTTGTATGGTTTTATTAGAGTACACTATGTGTGTAAATAGAAGGGGGCTCTAATCTCGTGCAGTTTTTCTGGTTTGTGTTAATTTCTACTTTTTCCCATTATTTAGTAGTTCCATGGCACGCATGACAGTTGGGGGGGTGCATCTTTGTTTTACTTTTCCTTTTTCACTGCAAGGATTCAATTTGTCTTCTTTTCTTCTATGGATGGGAATGATCGTTTGTCACAAACGACTGGACAATTGTATTGTGCAAATGTTCACATTTTAGAATAAGATAACTGGATTCATCTTGCCTTTTTATTTTCTGTATTTCGGATGCTGTGACACCTGGGGCCCAGCTGACTGCCCTTCCTGGGGTTGGCTAATTCCTAGAAATAGCAAACAGCTTACCTGGGAGTGTATCTTTCAAACACAAAACAACCGATCAAAGCCGACACTGCAACCACCCCCTCTACGGGGCTCTCACCCCCAGGGCCACTATTCACCTGCTCTAATCACACCAGGACCAGGTACCAGACAACTAGGGGTGGCCCCTGTGCCCAGAGCCCACAGAAATGATTCAGACTAGCCAGTCCTCAGCCTGTTACCCCACCTCACTCCTTTCTTCCCACAGAAACCACAGTGAAGGCTCTTGCTCACCCGTCCCCTCCCACTCCCTGCCTCCGGATGGACCCTGGAGCTGTCCCACGTGGCCCTGTAGGCCCCCTCCACCTTGACAACAGTAACAATCTTTTCCATGGCCATCGTCTCCCGACCTGTTGGCTTCACCACACCTGAATAATAATAAAACCTACCTTTCAAAATAATAAGCTGTGTGCAGTGCCTGGTAAGTAGTAGGTGCACACGTGTAGGAGTATCAGTGACGTTTCCCTTCTCCCCTCAAGCCCCTCCCACCACTTGAATTCCACAAGCTCTTGGACTCTGGCTTTTGTGCCCAAGTTCCCCATAAGAAGTAGGAAGGCTACAGTCTACTTCTCAAAACCTTAACTCTGCCCCCGGTGATGTGACAAAAGCCATTCCCACACTCCAAAGCCTCCTCCGAAAGCTTAAAACCTTGGGATTGGCCTTATAGCCCTGAGTTATCTTCATAATAAATTATGACCTAACACAATTTGGTTGGCCTCTAACTTATATGTAATATATATAGTGTATATATATTATATGTATAACTATGTGTAGTGTGTGTTAGTTATATATTATATATAATAAGTATTTTCTATATATGTAGTAGACTGAACGTATTCCCCCCAAATTCATATGTTGAAGCCCTAATCCCCAGGGGGATGGTATTGAGAGGTGAGACCTTTGGGAACTAGTTGGGTTTAGGTGAGGTCATGAGGGTGGAGCCCCCATGATAGGATTAGTGTCCTTATATAAGTTATACTTATATGTGTATATATATATATATATATATATATATATATATATATATATATATATATAAAAGTTACATATATATATATATACACACATACTTATATACTTATATATACACTGCTGCTAGATTCATCTTCTTTCATGAGGAGCTTGGATACCTCAAACATCTGCCCAGAAGTAGAGACCCATCCTAACCATCAAGGCTCTTCAGAAGATGGCCTCTACCTGTATCTGTAAATTGTAAAAGGCTACACAGATACGTGTCACCTTTGTTATTGTCTTTATCACAGCCCTCCTTCATCTTTGCTCATGAAATTTAAGCAAAACTTAGCACTCGTTTCCATATCTTTCTTTCCCTGTAATTCCCATGACTACTTCCACAGTAACTTAAGAACCTGCTGTTCCCCCTGTAGACTAAAGCTTCCTGATACTCCACCTGCCTTCTCTCTATCATCACTTATATGTTACTTCCAGATTCTTCTTTTTTCCCCAACACTAATTATGTCACTCAGTTACCCAAGAACAGTGGTTCCACTCTACTTAATTAAGGACAAATTTCTTTTCCATTCTTTCCTCTCAGTAATTTCTTTTCTGCATTCTGCACTCCAACCAAATTCCAGAATGTACTGCTCACTTTCTGCTCTCACATCTCTGGAATTCCCACACACACCATCCTTCACAGAAATATTAAACTCTATCTTATTAAAGAGTCCTTTCTGTATCTCTCCAACCAAGCACAAAGCTTAGAACTCTGGTAGCCCATTTTCATGTTCATTTATCCTGTCACGTTTTTATTGAGCACTTCAGTTCCTGCCCATGAGTTTATTCCCAGAGAGACCGATTAAACACGATAAAGTTCTTCCACATACAATATTTCTAAATGGTCCAGTGGTCTAAGCGGTCTTAACATCCCCACATATCATTGTGGAAACAAAGAGAATTAATGACCTGGTGAAATTCAAATCCAGTTATCTAAATTAATAACCAATTACCTTTTCGATCATCTTATTGAAAGCTGTGTTTGTATTCATTTATAAGTTTTCCAAATTATCCCTTCTAGGTATAAGTACTTTACGTTTGAGGTGATATGTATATTAAATGTTAGATCCCCTACCACCGTGTTTTTGCATGTAGCATTTGTTAAGTGAATGCTTGGTGCATTGAATTGAATTGTATTGATTTGATTTGAATTCTGGAGACTACCCATTTCTGATGATATATTTGCTAAGCTATTCATGGTCTCTTGTGATCTTTTGTTCTTTTATACTTACCGGAAATATTTCTACTGAATATCCTCACCCCCTGGTGTGGATTGGCCAAATGTCTTCCTCTATTTGGTAGTTTGCTTGGCATCTCTAACTAGACTTACTCTGAGAGTTTTTCTCTCAAAACAGGCTGCTTTTTGTGCTGAATTACTTTACATGCTTTGTCGTCCATCAGTGTTGCATGCTTATGAAAACGTTGACTGAGCGAATTCTAACATGACATATGGTGAAATAACAGCAAGAAAACTATCGCTCATTTTCAATTCTGAGAAACTTCTGTGACAATAGATTAGAGATAGGATTGTTTGTAAAAATCAGAAGGCGATCTCTTTGGGGGCAAATTTAGATTAGAAACTGTAGACTTTAGTTTGGGCTCAAGGGAAGTACATACTTGAGACATGCATCTCTATTAGCGTAAATATTTGCCAACTTATCTTATGATTCCTAATTGGTTCAGCCTCAAATGAACTTGGATTTATGGTCCCCTTAGAGCACATACTACATCAAAACTATCTAGAGTCATCCATGTCATCAGAGATCATATAATTTCTAACTCTTCTTGACTTGGGTTGGCTTCAAGGGCACCGGGCTAGCAGGTTATAACTTTGGCCAGATGGTGCTAGGGTCTGCAGATAGAAGGGCCCTTATGGAAAAGACATCAGAATTTCAACCTCATGTCTCACTCCATGCCAGCTTCTTTCAAGTTCTTTTTAAAAATGTGACTGGTGTTAAGCCATCAGCCAACACAATTTCAAACAAATTAAACACATTTCTTAAGGAAAATGAAAATTGCAAGATTGTGAGTGTATGTTGTACCGCGAACAGATGTGGCGAGAAAACATTCATTGATGGCCGTGTGGCTGGTGAAAGGAGGGAACCAAAGTCAACAGCAGGAGCTTCTGAAAGAGAAGAGGCTGGAGAGAGAGAAGCAACTTAAAAGGGAGAACTGTTTGTTCTATGCCTCAATATTATAATCCGGAACAGTAAATATTCCTACTGAAATGAGTGGGAGATATGACCAATTAGAGAGTGAGGAATTTAGCCTTTGATTTACTTTCCCTTTGATACAGAATCATCGTTGCCCACAGCAGGTATGAATTTTATTAATGTAATTTGCCATTAGTTCAAAAAAGTCATACATTTCCTTAAAATAAACTCATTTTCAAAACTGAAAGAACATTTCAAGCCTTAAAAATGCAAATATGTTTTAGTTTGGCTGCATTCACAAATTCCTAGAATCAATCAGCCGAGAACAGAGTAATTCTATTACTGAAGAGGGAACTGAAAGCATGCAAATTAAAACCAGGATAAAAAATAAAATGTAAAAGGAGGCTTACAACGTCTACGGAAGCCTCTTCCTGATAGGACTATGACATTTTAACAAGTTAACTATAACACGTGAATAATATTAGTATTTAGTATAAGACTATTTTCTTTGATAGAACATAAGACACTTCAACTACTTCAGAGATGAACTTGGTTTATTAAGCAATGCATGTCCTGGATCTGGTTAAGTCATAACAATAATAATTTACATGTGATAACATTTTCCATTTTACAAATTGCTTTTATAAACCTTATCTCATGTAACACACACACACACACACACACACACACACACACACACACACACACACACACACACACACACACACACACACACCCTTAAGATGTAAGTGGCATGGGTACAATTATTCTCATTGCACAGATAAGGAAACAAAGGTCTCAAATTGAAGAGCCAGTGAGAGGCGCCTGGGGAACTCAGGGATGCTATTGGACCCACACTTTTCCCAACAGGAAAGCATAGCTTTCACTCTCTTCTCTACCATTTCTAAGCTGGTTGAACTCGGGCAAATTACATACCCTCTCTGAGCTGCCCAGCTTTTCCCCTGGACAGATCCACTGGAAGGATGCGTCTAAAGCACGTAGTACAGGAATTCCCTGGAGTCTTAATTCCCAGTGATTAAGACTCTGTGCTTTCACTGTGGAGGGCCCGGTGGGGGTTGGCCCCTGGTGGGGGAACTAAGATCCCACAAGCCGGCATGGCCAAAAAAGATAAATAAATAAAAAATAAAGTGTGTAGCCCAATGACTATTAGCTATTGGGAATGCTCCATCCTTTGGAGATGATGAGTCAGGTCAAAGTCATATTATCTTTGGTGCAAAGTTGGGTGATTGATTCCTAGATAGAAAGCAGAACTTTCTGCAATGTGACTCTGTCCACGTAAAGAGCACCATGGACACGTGTAGACTCCTATGAGAGCTACCTTACGGTGCAAAGCTTCAAGGGCATCTGGGTGCCTGCAGTCTGCATCATTTGTGCTTTGAGAAAACCGCAGGTGCCTTGGAGGAAATAGAGAAGGTAAATAGGTTGCAGGCTGAAATACAAAACCTAGCACTAAAACAAACAAAAGAGAGAGTCAAGGGTCCACCCAGAAACTGCTGAGCCAAAGAAGACTTCCTGGAGGAGACCACACGAGCTTTAAAGGTGCATCTTTATGGTGTGACCGTGTCATGTGGCAGGTATCATAGGAGAGTCCCAACTCGGACTTCAGTGAATGCTCACACCACTTGCAGAGGTTGAAAGATAAGATACCCCCACCGTATTGACAAAATGCTGGGAAAGCTCCCTTCCTCCCACCCCTGCCACAGGTAATGTGGTGGATGTCAAATTTCCGTAATTTTAGAGGCAGCATTATCTTCCAAGAGTGTCTATGATGCTCTTACTATTACCATTTAAAAAGCCCTTCCTTGAAAACAAACGGGATTGCATTCAAGGGGTGATTAAAATGGAATGGGGTGTGTGGTGCTTGTCTAAATGTAATCTAACTAGGCTATTCATTTAGTGAGGAGTCTAATTACTAGCTCTATAATTACACTACTCAAGAAAATTGTTTTAGTGATGGTTTTATTAAACTAACTGGAGACAATTTTTGTGCCAACATGAGCAGAACAAATGGAATTAAATTTCAAAACAGGGGCAAAGGAAAGTTACCCTGGAGAAGAAAACCTCATGAGCTGTACTATGGATTTGAAAATTGGTTCAGAGAGGAGTACAGTTGGAAAAGAAACAGGCTTACAGTGCAACAGGAGAGATTTAGGTAGCCATTAAGCAAAACTTCCTGACTTAGATTCTCAAGAAAAGAATTTGCAAGGGAAGCTTCATAGGTTCTAGCTCTCAGATTTAAGTGGATCTACAATGATTCTTTCTTGCTTATTCGACATGAAATCCAACTCCAAGTGTGGTCCTCAGACCGGCATCAGCATAACCTGGGAGCTTGTTAGAAATTCAGCATCTCAGGCTGAATCACAATCTGCATTTTAAACGAATTCTCCAGGTAAACCTTTGCACATTAAAATGTGAGAAAGACTTGCATAAATGACCAGCTTGTGGTCGCAAATTGAAATTTTTTTCCTGTTTTTAAATGCAACATATGCTCAGTAAAGAAAAAAAAAATGTGCCCAATAGTATAAGCAGGAAAAAGTACCTGTAATCTTATCACTTGGAGAGAACATCTGTTAAAATTTTGGTGATTTCTTTTCCAGGCTGTTGTTACACATATATATGTTTTTACATTTTAAACTCAGACTATAGACACAGTTTTGCCTTTTTAAAATTTAATGTTATAAATATTTTCTATATTCTAACAAAGTCTTGTTGACGTTTGTCTGCATCCTACCTTATGAGTGTACTAATCCATTGTTTAGAATGGAGAGTTTCTTTTTGTTGCCATATTATAAATAATCCTTTGGTGAAAGTGTTTATATATAAAGTTAATTTTTTTCATCAGGGAAAATTCCTGAATGATCTCTTCAAATCATAATATTTCTTGAAATAAGGTAAATTTTTAAAGAAGCCTTTGAACTCAATTTCCTGAAAGTTTTTGGGGGTGGAATAGGGTGCTAATTTGTTTATTTATTGGGGTTCCTGACAATGGTATGTCCTGTGAATGTTCACCCAGTTCCTTACAGGATGAGTCTGTTATATCAACAGGATGATCAGGTTAGATGTATGAAAAGACAATAATCCCTGGACCCAGACTGCACTGGTTTTAAGTTCTGCCTCGATCCTAGGGTTGTGTGACATGGCATAAGTTGTTATTTAACCTGCTTGGACGATAATCATCACATTTGTAAAACTGTGTTTAATAATGCCTCCTTCACCGAGTTAATGAGTGCATCTTAAGAGAGATCAAAGCCCCTAGCACGAAGCATAGGGTCTGCCACGGAAGACAGTTCCATAAAAGGTAGATGTTATTTGTTTCCCTTTTTTTTTTTACTGGTGAGTTGACCCCATACCAGCCATCTGTATGCCCGGAAAAGTGACAGATTGATTTTTACAGGAACCAGAATCATACCTGAGAACCATGTCTTTAAAAAAGTGTTGGGGAATTCCCTGATGACCTAATGGTTAGGATTCCGGGCTTTCACTGCTGTGGCCTGCGTTCAATCCCTGGTTGGGGGATTAAGATCCTGCAAGTCATGGGCGCGGCCAAAAATAAATAAATGGAAGCATGTTGAACTTCACTTAGAGAAATTCAGCTTGGTCTCACTTTCTTCAGTTAATCCAAAACATTTCCATCAGGAAGCATGTGGATAGCCCACCCTTGAATGCTGCTTCTCGGCTGATGGATAAGCCTCTTGCAGCCACACTAGAACAGACAAGGTGGTCCGGGCAGAAAGAACAGGGACCGTTTCAAATGACTGGTTGCCTCAGCAAGTGGGTACAACTGGCATCTCAGACCTGGGGCCCTTATTTACCTCCTGTTGGAAATGAGAAGCTCTTGGTGGTGTAAAGTGAGTTTTGTCTAACTTCTCATGGCTGTAGGCACCTGACTTCCCGGCACGCTTGATTTTCAAAAGCTTATATCTCTTATTTACAATGAATAAGAATTGAAGTCCAGGTGATTTTCATATATAATAAATAATAATAAACAGTAAATAATGGAGAAAAGTTCAGGACATATGTTAAATTAAAAATCATGGGCACATATATGTTGAAATGTCAGTAGTGAATTTATCTGGGCAGAGGTAGGGTGGGTAATTTATCATTATTATAAAAATTTATTATCGTTACTGTTAAATCTGTATTTTCCATGTGTCTAATATATATATGTGTGTGTGTGTGTGTGTGTGTGTGTATGTGTGTGTGTGTGTGTATATATATATATATATATATATATCCCCACTGGTTCTGTTTCTCTGGAGAATCCTAATATACAAGGTAAGAGATTTAACTTAAGAAAAATAATCCCTTATAATAGAATTGTAAAGAGACACTCTATTAATTTATTAATGAGTCTTTCCACTGATTTTTGACCTTGAGCCAAAGGGCAGACTACTGAATCATCAGAGAATAAATTTCAGCTCCAGTGAAGTCTTTTTGTCATGTTCACCTGTGTGCCAAGACCCAGTTCAAAGGTGACGGCAGCAGAGGGCTTCCCCAGTGACAGTGAGAGGCAGATGCAAAGCATTAAATTTAATAGATGACATTCTTATTAATTGCATCTCATATATGATAGAGGCAGAAGGAGACCAGCATCACCTGCCAATACCATGTATTTCTCTAACAAATTAGCTTTGAGTGCACCTGTGCACTGACAACACTTCTATTCTGGGAATTCCTGAACCTATTCTCTCTCTAACCTCCCTGACCCCTTAAGACCAACACCAGAGTCCACACCCAGGTATGGGGCTCCAGGAAAGACTGAGCCAGCTCATCAGAATCCTTCCTCTGGCATTTAAAGCATGTGTGTTTCATCTAGTGTGACACCCATTAGAGGTAGAGGAAAGACACCAACATGCAACGGACCTCTGTCAGGAGCTCAGCTGGGAACTGGAGAGAGATCTAAACTGCCCGGCGCTGAAGCAGCCAAATATTCTGTAATAACCTAAATGGGAAAAGAATTTGGAAAACAGTGGATGCTGGTATGGCTATAACTGGATCACTTTGCTGTACACCTGTAACTAACACATTGCTGCTAATCAACTATACTCCAATATAAAATAAAAATTAAAAAAAAACATATTGAGAGCTGAAAAAAATTTTTTTTAAAAAGAAATGAAGTATTTCTTCCAAAAAAAAAAGCCTAAATGATAGAACTAAGCTTTTAATCATTTACTGTAATGATATTTATAAGCAAGAGGTAAAAACAGGAAAAGGCGCCGGCTCCTCACTGGCGGTTTTATAAACCCTGATACATAGTGGGAGGTGGGGGGGTGGGGGAGGGAAGGCCAGGAGTGGTACAGGGGTGTCTAGAGCTGACTTTGGCTAAAGGCCCAGATAAAGAGACCAAAAATGGAAACACCTGGGCTAGGAACACAAATATGCTTAAAAGTTGGCTGGCCAGAGGGACCTGAGTCCTTGCCTGCAACTTCCTTGGTGCCTGTCATGCACTGGCCGTGCACCAAGTCTGGTGTGGACAGGGCAGCTTTCCGCAAAGAAGTCTTTGTAACTTTCCACGATTGGGCTGGGAAAATTACATAGGATTTTGGCCTGGACTGGACTCCTGAATCTCATTTACTAGCTATATGATTTGGAGCAACTGACTTAATGGCTCTGTGCCTCAGCTTCCTCTTTATGTAAATTATGGATAATATTTGTTACTTCGTAGGTTGTTGCGAATATTAAGTAAGTTACTGCGTGTAAACTTCTTTTAAAATGTTTATAGAGAGCACATGACAAATTGCGGTCGTGAGTAGTGATCATGGTAGCAGTGTTATGATATTAACTGGTGCATTTTCCTTCCTCATGTTTCCACCATCTCTTTCTAGTTTCGATGACTAAGTAGCAGTTTGGGACCTGTTTGCGTATTTTTGTTTGTTTGTTTTTCCCTCTGCTGTGACTATATTCTCACTCCGCCCACTTCGTGGATTCTGGAATCTTGCTAATCTGATTAGCGGAGTTCATCCACTCTTGTAGCAAATGTTCACTGAGAGCGATTATGGGCTATAATCTCAAATATGCTGGGTCTTTTAAGCAACACAAACATTTATTGATTTGCTGAAGGAAGGTGTGTTGCTTCCCCTGTTTCTATGTGTTTATATGAGACCAAAAAAATAGTCAAGTTATGTCTCCTAGGTGAATACTTGATTTCTTTTTCCTTTTATTTTTCAAAAGAATACAAATAAAAAATTTTAAATATATTTGGTAGATTCTGTCTGGCACAAGCCCTTTCTCAAACTGACTCCCTGGATATTTGAGAGAGTAAATGCTTTCAAACAGACTTATTTTTGAATGTCATGGTTAGTCTATCTCAAGCCAGTTTCTTTTTTCTTTATAACTGAAGCCTGTTTTTCTTCAGGTGACCACTGCCAAGGGATTACAGTGAAGTCACAGTCATAATAACAGAAAGAATTTTTCTCTGATTCGTCACCCACCTGCAAAATTGCAGGAAGCCTGGCCTCGTTCTGTCCCTTTGACTCCTCAGGATTTAGTGCAGTGTCTTGTGTGCACGTGAACATGGGTTTCCTGGCCCCTCTGTGGTGTGTTTCTTTTCTGCAATGCCCGGTGGTGGTTCTTCAGGCCCAGCCTTGCTGCCCAGACACCCCCAGAGATCTCGTGTGGGCCATTTGGTTCTGCACAGGTATCCGTAGTCAGGACCAGCTGCATAATTTGCGGCGCCCAGTGCAAAATGAAAATGTGGACATCTTTTTTTTAAAAAAAAAAAACTATTAAGAATTTCAAGATGGCAACAGCAAAGCATTAAACCAAGTGCAAGACCCCGCTAAGCACGGCACACAAGCCACATGCCCTGGAAGCTGTCCTGTCTGTACTTCTTTCTCATTCTTGAGTTTTGCCTACATTGATCTCTAGGTCACGGGCAGGACATCCTCTGCCCCTTCCACTGACTTGGAGGGTCACTGAACTGAAGAGCAAAATTGCATCCTACCCCCTACTTTGCTCTGCGTGCTTGTTTTAGTTCCCACAGCAGTGTCACCTGGTGCCTTTGGTTTCTGACAATTTCATAGTTGTGGAACCAGCATGAATGCATGGGATGGGGTGGAGGTCAGTATGAGCAGCTCACACTGTGCTGCCTTAACGTCTCCCCAGCCTCCTAACAGGCCCCGCCTCCTGCAGGCTCAGACCTACTTTCTGATCACTTTCCACAGTTTTCACCCCTTGAGGCTTTTCCCTCCCATGTTAGGCTGTGTTTCTGTAAGGAAAACAAGAAATGTTAGTATATTCCTATTAGTACTCTTACTAATAGGAACATTATTCCTTGTATAATAATGAGTATTAGCATTTAAACTTATGGTTATCAAAGGGGAGAGGGTTGGGAAGAGATAAATTGGGAATTTGGGGTTAAGAGATGCACGCTATTGGGCTTCCGTGGTGGCGCGGTGGTTGAGAGTCCGCCTGCCGATGCAGGGGACGCGGGTTCGTGCCCTGGTCCGGGAAGATCCCACATGCCGCGGAGCGGCTGGGCCTGTGAGCCGTGGCCACTGAGCCTGCGCGTCCGGAGCCTGTGCTCCGCAATGGGAGAGGCCACAGCAGTGAGAGGGCCCGCGTACCGCAAAAAAAAAAAAAAAAAAAAGATACACACTATTATATATAAAATAGATAAACAACAGGGACCTACTGTATAGCATAGAGAACTATATTCAATATCTTGTAATAACCTATAATAGAAAAGAATCTGAAAATATATATATATTCAGTATATATATAATTGAATCATTTTGCTATACATCCAAATCATTGTAAATCAACTATACTTCAATTTTAAAATGCAAACAATTTTTTTAAATAAAAAATAAATAAATAAAGAATATTAGTATTCAACAGTTATAAACTACATTTGGAAACTCTAGTATTCCCAGCACAATGTTAGGTACTGTGATAATTACCAAAAATGTATAAGACACAATCTGTGCCTACATGGATCTCATGAGAATCTGTCTGGGGGCTCAGACTGCCCCAACATGTCCCCTGGCTGCTCTGTGCAGACACACTTCTCCCATCCATAGCATACCAGCTGGGAAGCGCCAAGGTAGACCACCACCCAGTCTACCTGCCCATCAGGCCAGCTTTGTTTGCTTAGCCCACTATGATGGACTAAGAAAACCCCGCTCGCTCGTGACATTAATTCCTGGAGATATGTGATCCCTTTGCTGTTTATCTGGAACTAAATACTGAGTTAGTTGGGGTGTGGGAGATAATCCAATCAAAGCCATAGCCAGCCTGCTTGACCTCCTGACAGGACTATTCTCAGAGATCATGGGTGTTCATTTCTGAGTCAACTCTCTTCCAAGAAAGCTATGATTATTTGAAACAAGATTTATGAAGCATAGAAATTCGGGGGTTACTATGTCAGCTCTTTGTGGATCGTGCAGAATTATTTGCTACCACGGTTTTCCCCAGCTTTATACCTAGTTCAATTTTAAATTACTCAAGAGATGGTGAAATAAATTTGTCATCAGTGAGCTGTGTATTCATCCACGTGACCATGCAGCAGGGTCAGTTTGTCCTGTCCGCCTGGAAAGCAAATGCACAAAAGACAAAAACGTAAATACAAACTGAACAGATTCCTGGAAAAATGACAGTGAATGCTCGTCCCATAATAAAGACAACGTAACGGACTTGGACTGCAAATAAACAGAATTGTGATGATTAATTTAGCCAAGTACTCAAGATTCACTAGGAAGTAACAGTGAATCTCAAAGCCTCAATCAACAAGTACTTTATTTTACTAGTGTATTCATTGTTTTTCAGGAGAGATTAGGTTCCTGAGTAAAACTATTGTGCTTTTTATACAGCTTTGATATTTTTGCCCCAGAGTCTTTAGAGGCACAGGGTATAGACTTTTCCCTCTGGGAAAAATAGCCATGGAGCAGTAATATCCCAATCTCCTGAGCGCTGCTGTCAGCCCACTAAATTGTTCAGATGTCTCTCTACACCCCCAGACAATGAACTCCTTGTGGGCGGCAAGGATGATGTTTTATTCACCTCTGTGATGAAGGTTTCTTTGCAGGTCCTCAGAAACCTGCAAAGAAACTGCATGTAAGAGCACTCAAATATTGGTTGAATAAATTAATGAGAGAATGAGAACTGTCTTTTAAAAATATGCCATATTTTTGGGATTGTAAAAGAATCATTAGAGAGAATTTTTGAATGCTTTATTTAAATCATGGAACCTTAGGAATTGGTAGGATCGTTTCACATTCTCCCTCTTTAAGCAAAATCACTTTTACAAGAAATGGAGACAATGTTGGGGTCTCTCATTCTACGTGGTTAAAAGCTATCAAACCTAAGTGTAAAATAAAAATTAAATTTGTAAAAGCTGTGGTATATATGTGAGAAAAAAATATATATAGTTTTCTGTATACAAGTCAAAAATGAAAGTAATATTATTTCTATCTCGAAGGTTCTTTTTTTTTTTTTTTTTTTTTTTTGCGGTATGCGGGCCTCTCACTGCTGTGGCCTCTCCCGTTGCGGAGCACAGGCTCCGGATGCGCAGGCTCAGCGGCCATGGCTCACGGGCCCAGCCGCTCCGTGACATGTGGGATCTTCCCAGACCGGAGCTCGAACCTGTGTCCCCTGCATCGGCAGGCGGACTCTCAACCACTGCGCCACCAGGGAAGCCCTCGAAGGTTCTTTTTAATCAGGTCTGGAAAGAGGGCCTAATCAAAGGTATTTTTGAGAGTTTACTTTCCAGTATGACTCAGATAGTTTAGTATAGATGAAAAAACTTGAGCTAGAGTCAGGAAATTGGTTCTCACTTATTAAGTTTCTCTGTGACCTTCTAAATATTTGTGCAGAATAGGTTATTAATTATCAATAATAATTGATCTTGATTACTTATTAATAACTATTAATTATGTTATTAATTATATTATTAATTATATTATCTATAAGTAATTATTCAGTTGTTAATAATATGCATTATTGAGAATAATGCATTTGTTATTAATTAAAAATTCATGTTATTTAGTTCAATAACATTTACAAATATTTATTAAAATAAATTGTAAATATTGTGCAAAGCATTGTGCTCGGTGGGCCATCAAATCTTTCAGCATCTCAGTTTTCTAATCTGTGCAAAGTTATAATAATAATAGCTGTCTAGCTCATCCCATAAGAACGTTCTGACGTGATATTGAAATATCTTGAAAATAAAGTTGCTAGTGTCTATATGTAAATTATCAGCATGATTATTAAATCGTCTTATTTCCAGCTGACAGCTTTGAACCTGCCTGAATGACCTGGTGACTTGTGAGTGGAGTCGTGGTAGAGCCTTTTGATGTCAGCACAGATGTTTTCCTCCTGTTCTGATCTGGTTTTCTCTTAGTGCTTCTGATTCTTTGTATTAACTACAGTGACTCAGATGGGTTGATAAATTCTCCAAGTAGAAAACTCATTTTTCCTGCCTACTAAATTTACTCTGGCCCCATGATTCATTCTAGACATGTCAGACCACATGATAAGAAAATTGGAAAAGATCTCATCTATCGAGTCCAAAATTGCAGTGAATTAGGGGGTCATGGAATCAATTTAGTGGGTTGTGACCAGACTGGACTAGAAAATATCAGAGTTCATTTCACATAGTAGGGCTAAGCATTGTTCTGTTTCAGTTACATGCATGTGCCACAGTGTGAAACACATTTCTGATTATCAAACATCTTTGAAAAACACAGATAGTTCCATTTCCATATCTGACAAATGAAAATCATGAAGTCAGAAAAGTAAAGGGTTAGGTCATCTATTTAGACACATCCAGGATAAAAATTCTAAGGTACAAACTTCCAGTTTAGTTTTTTTTCCATCTTGAAGACCTGGCATGAGACAATAGCAAGGACAGTGAAGACACAAGTTCAAATCTGGCACTTAAAAATGGTGCGACTTTGTGCAAGTTGCTCACTTTGTAGGCTTCATTTTTCTCATCTCTAAGGGTTAATAATGCCTGTCCATTTCCTCACTAGATAATTGGGAGAATTGTATGGTACAGGTGAAAGAAAAAATGCAGAATAAAAAATCTACAAGTCAACTCTATCTATCTATTAAATATATTAGTATAGCTAGATAATATGTTTATTGTATATATTCTTTCCCCTAGACAGGTTTTTTCATACTTAGCTCCTCCTTCCCTTCTGCTCCTTAATTTGTTTCTTAATTAAGCCATTCTTTAGCCTTCTCATCATTCTCTATTTTTGAACATCATTCACCAATAAATGTCATTGTTTTGCGTTGCTAGCATGTCATCATTTTAAAGGAACTTCTCCTTAGATTATCTCACTTGAAATGCTTAAAAATGCATAATAAGTTGAAAAATCCCACATATATATAAAAGTGGAAGATGGAATATTTTTGGCCAATCTACTATTTCAACAATTTCTTGCTCCATCCAATTTGTCTTCAAAGTAATTAAGTAATTACTTTTGACCAAATCACGTTCAACCTGATTATTTCTAATCACATTGATAGTTCTATTGGAATTGTCATATAGTGATGACATCGACTCTAAAATCATTGGGTTTTCTCCCAGTCTACACCTGCTCATTTGGTCAATCACCTTCTAATGAGCTGCTTCTCCAGATCACTATGAAATCGATCTGGACTGCTGCCTTCAGGTCAGCCTTGCATCCCTCATCTGACCTTCTGCAAGATGCCACCTGCCAGATATGATATCAATACCATACTCACGTGGTACTGCCAGTGTGGCAAAGGAGATACCTCGTTCCATTTTCATTAAAGAAAAAAAAAATAGTAGCTTCCTCAGTCTTCACCAAGAGCAGAGTTGTGGAGTCTCCCCTGCATCGTTCTCCCACTGTTGGCATCTTTCGAAGTCTACGTTGTGTTGAGACCAGGAATGTGACTGTGTGACACCTCGGACAGGCTGTAATTTGCAGCTTCGACTCCAAGGAGCTGTTCAGAGGCCAAGGCTGTCCCTTTGGGTTGGGCCTTCAGATAGAGCCACGTGGAGGGGACGCACCTGAAGCACCCGTCCACGAGTCTGCTTCAATGGGAGTGTGACAGTAGGGAGGGTTTCCTTCATTGGGACAACAGCACTGCCTTGTGGGAAATGCACTGATCCCTTGGGTGGTAAGGAGGTGGCTGGAGTGTTCCCCAGTGGGCAGGCTTTCGAAGGTGTCTCGGTCCAGCTAGCGGGAGAGTGTGTTCTGCAGATTGGGTACTCAGGTTCGGGGTGGAAACCAAACTGTTTGAACCATGGAGAAGCCGGTGAGTAAGGCCACCACTGGGCCTCCTTTTCCACCCTGTCCCTAGAGAATGTGCGATCTCACACCCAAGTAAACACTGATCAAATACTTCACTGATATGATTTTAAATAAATGCCAAAGGATCAGCTGTTTAGAGTGCCCATCGATGTCGTGCTCCCTCTGATTACAATAATTATTAAAACAAATAATTACAGCTGTCACTTTAGACCTGAATCTTTTAACTGGATCTTAATGAGAAAAACTTTATCTCAGTTTATCTACAGCTGTTAACTTGTGTAAAAAGCACTTATATGTGTATGATGGAGTCGCATCACACAAAGACTTCATTTATAACCTAATCTTCACACCCAATGAAGGTGGAGGTCACTCTCCCCATACCCCATTTAATACAAGGAGTTTTATATTTATCTTAAAGATGGACTGGGTTGAATGCTCAGGTATCTACATAAATATTTTTCCTTTTGCTCTTTCCTTTAACCTAGTTTAGGATGTCTTAACTAGTTGGTGTGTACAAGAATTAGCACATGTGATTATATACACAAAACTATGAATTCTGTAGCTTATGAGCATTTAAAGGAATTTTTCGAGGATCATTTTGATTACATCTGGTTGCATTTGATGCTCTGACCTTAGTATCTAATCATGGCTCATGCTTAAAATAGAATATACTTGGGTTCATTTGCTCATCTGTTCATTTATTCAACTAATACTTACTGAATATGCTTAAGTGCCACAAATCAGGGAAGGTCCTGGGGAAACAAACACATAAGATATTGCCCTGCTCCCACGTTGCCCAGGGTCTAGTACGGGAGCGAGGTTTGTAGTCAAAACCGTGCAACCCAATTTGTAACTGCCCACTGACTTTTCAGTGAGTGACGGACATCAGAGTTGGGGGGGGGCGCATATGGTAGGGGGTCACCTGGGGACAGTGTGATGTCTCACAGAAGCCAGAGCACCCAGGAACAAATGTTCCAGCCCCGGCCCCGTAAGCCCCCAGGTCCATCCATACATCCCATACTTTCTACTCCATAAAGAATAGCTTCCTATGGATTTGCAGATAAAGTAATTGCCCCAAACTTTTGTGTGCTCACAATCTAATTTTATTGTTTTTCTGCCTTTACCTCACTCTAAACTCTTGCTCTGTGATGTCCAGCTTTGACTTCACATCTGACTGGTTTGGATGTGGTGTTCCCAAGGCCATAAGTGTCTCCCTGGTTCCTGGCCTCAGTGGCCCCCATGGACTGTAGTGTCAGCTCACTCATCCAATCTTCATGTTTCCTGTTTTCTTTCTGTTTTGGGCAGCTTTTGTTGAGGTAACAAGTAAATTGAATATCTTCAGATATCCCAGATATCTAGGTATCTTTTATTTTCCCAGCATGAACTTTGTATTTTAAATTTATCTTAGTGTCTTTTATCCTCCATAACTTTTGATGGAGTCAAATGTGTCAGTATTTTTCTCTATATTTTTAACTTTGTGTGTGTGTTTCTTATGCCTATTTTTTTTTGTTTCTTTTCTGGGGCCTGTTTAGAACACCTTCTCTACACTATACAGTAAATATACTCTCTTGTATTTTCATTTCTTTTACAATTTTACCTTTATTCCAACTGGAATTTGTTTTGGTAAATGATGGGTGCCAGAATGATACTTTTGCTCTTTCAAACAGATGATCAGTTGTCTCAGAATCATTTATAGAATAAGCATCCTTTCTCCAAATGCCACCTTTTCCGTTGTCTAATTTCTCTTACACATGTGAGTCCGTTTCTGAACTTCCTGTTCTGTTCCATTGATCTAATGTTCTGTGGTTACAACAAAGCTTTATGGCTTTATCGTATGTTCTCATATCTGGTAGGGCTACTTTCCCCTCTTTGTGTTGCACATTGGTTTCAGTTAGTCAGTTTTCCAAAAACTGATGGCAGGATTTTAAGTAGAATTGCACTGAATTGATAGATGGATTTGGGGCAGGTTCAACACCTTCACAATTTTGGGTTTTCCCAAAGGTTTCTGATATTTAAAAATAGCTGCATCACCCTCGGTCACATTATCCACTTTATTTCCTTCTCAGCACTTGTTATTATTTTACATTGTTGTGTTATTAATTGGTTTCCTGGTTTATTGTCTGCATCTCTGTCTAGAATAAATGCAGAATTTACCAGGCCTGGAACAGAGCACAGGACATAGTAGGTACTCAGTAAATATTAGTTCAATGATTGAATGAAATACCCTTGGATTTCCAAACGACTACAGACCTCAGTTTGAGAAATTCAATTTTTTTACTTTCTTGTTTGTTGTTTGGTTGGTATCCACGCCACTGCCCCACTATCCTCATCAAACCGAGAAGGCCAGGTTACCGAGCGTGCAGCTTCTGCTTGGTCTCACTGCCACCTTGCATTCATCCCCCAGGTTTGCCCCAAGGTCGCCCCTGCTGCGTCACCTCCTGGCTCCCTGTAGTATCCTTTCAGGCCCTTTGAAGGCTGTTCTCCTTCTACCCAGGCCTGCAGTGCTGCTTCCCAGGGAGAAATTCATTCTCCACTCTTTTCTTTTTCTGTTTCTCCCCCAAAACACTTTATCTAGACTTACCACTTTGATTTCCACCTAGATACTGATGACTCCCAAATCTGTTTTCCTGGGCTGTATCTCTTTTCTGATTCCCAGACACATGGCTATGACTACTTGCTGGACATTTGCACATAGAAATCTGAAAGGAGTCTTGATAACCTGTTGGTACAAGTCAGACTAAACATCAGTCCCAAGACGCAGCTCCCTCCCACTCCCCTCCTCCTTTCCCATTAGTCTCTACGCAGAGGGAAGCCTCCTCTTACCCGACCCTGGCTTCAATCCCAGAAAACCAGAAACCATCCAGAAGCTGCTGCCATCCTCCGTCCATTTCTCCTCTGCCAGCCTCTCTCTCTCAGATCCCTCAGTTTTTCTCAAATACACACCACTTCCCCATCCGCACTGCCACTACCATAATTTCCTATTTCTTGACCAGATTTCCTCAATAACATTCTAATTGTTTCCTTTCATCTTAAGCAACCCCTCCAATCTTTCCAAATCTTACCATGTCTCTGTTTTTCTGAAATCCTGGTGGCCTGGGACCTGTGGGCACATTTCTCACGTGTGTTCTACGCTGGCCCTACCATGTTAGTGTTCGTCTTAATCTACTTCAAATACAGTGTTTTCAGGGCTGGAACCACCTTCATCAGAACTTGAAAACTTCCTAGAGAAGCACAATCATGACTAACAGTCAAGCTGCCTGGTGTACCTCACGGACTTCTGGTTAGCTGCCTACTTGTAAATCACTTCGTTTGTATTTTTCTCATTGGTAGCACTGGATAAATTCCAATTAAGAGTTTAGTAATAGATTAACCAATGATTTCAAAAAGTTTATAAATTTATGCTGAACCAATGAGTGTATGTCTAAAGAAGGAAATCCCCCCCAAATTATTCATCTGTGTTGCTTACTAAAGAGAATATTGAAAATAACATCCAGGGGCTTCCCTGGTGGCGCAGTGGTTGAGAGTCCGCCTGCCGATGCAGGGGACACGGGTTCGTGCCCCGGTCCAGGAAGATCCCACATGCCGCAGAGTGGCTGGGCCCGTGAGCCATGGCCGCTGAGCCTGCGTGTGCGGAGCCTGTGCTCCGCAACGGGAGAGGCCACAACAGTGAGAGGCCCGCGTACTGCAAAAAAAAAAAAAAAAATTAAAAATAACATCCAGGAAGGCAGCTTTGTGAAAGTGGTGGAAATTAGATGGCCTCATTTCAAGTCTCGAGTCTTCCGTGTCCCTAACAAGGATTTTACACAAGCAACCTCGGTTCTCCTTTTGCTCAACTGATGACCAGGACCTAAATAATAATCTATAGCACACGCTTGGTAAATCTAAATTTGCTGAGTTCTTAAGAACTGACTAGCTTCGATCAACTTTCACCAAAACTTTATTATGTTAGGAAATGCAGGAAGGTCTGATCAAAAAATCAATTCTGGTTTACTGGGGGATGTATTACTATGGTATTTTTTTCCCCAAATCTTATTCACCTTCCTAATGATGGTTTCTTGGGGTTATTGTAAGATTAGTGAACATGTTTTGTTTTAATTTTATTGAAGTATAGTTGATTTACAATGTTGTGTTAATTTCTACTCTACATCAAAGTGACTCAGTTATACGTATATGTATATTCTTTTTCATTTTCTTCTTCATTATGGTTTATCACAGGATATTGAATATAGTTCCCTGTGCTATACAGTAGGACCTTGTTTATCCAAGCTATGTATAATTGTTTGCGTCTGCTAATCCCAAACTCCTAGCCCTTCCCTCCCCCTCCCCCCCCCCACTTGGCAACCACAAGTCTGTTCTCTATTAGTTAACATGTTTTGAATAGACACTCACAAAGTGGTAAAGCGAGAAGTAACGCTTGACCACAGAAGATGCTGAGCTTTCAATGAGAAAAGTCCACAGGTGGATAACTGATTATTGCCACTCTGGCATGATGACGAATTCCTTCAAAACTGAAATGAGAACAATGTATATTTCACATCGTGGAGGGAGCTTAAAGTTCCTGGAATGATGAGCTGTTGCCCCAAGTCTTGACAGTATCTTGCGTTTTGGAAGAGAACCAGTGTGTCGTCAGCCAAGACACACACTCTATATTTCCTCCTGTTATATATCTGCCTTGAAGGCTGATGAAACCCAGAGCAAATCCATCAGGAGACTGGAGTTAATCCAGGAGACTTGCCTTCTGCTGCTGCAAATCAGGCCTCACATCTGGGAAGGTAGTGCTCGTCACAACGAATGAGATCACACATTTGACCATTTTATTAGAATCCCTCTTCTAATGTTCACAAGTGGGGAGGGAGGTTAAGTTGAAATTAAATGGAAACCTCCTCCCTCTGTCCCGATTGCAATATCTGATAATACCCTTGACATTCTTAGTGCAGATCAATCGCCTGGTACTCAGAGCCCAGCTTTAATAGGCAATAACTCGTGTAATTCTAGAAGAGATTCAGTGGCAGGAAAATAAACCAGATTAACAGTCTTTGACTAGAGGTCATACACATCAATTTCACCATTGACCAGGTTCTAAGAACCAGATTTAGAAGAATATTGGTCCCCACTAGTGATAGTGGGCAGTGTCACGACAGCCACCACACTCTGCATCCTGCATCGCAGGTGGTCTCTCTATATAAATATAAATCAAGAAGATGTACAATGCAGGAGAAATTCACCAGCCTTAAAGTCAGTCCTTCTTTCATGAAGTGAGTAGACAAGCCCATAGGAATGAGAACGTTCCAATATGATATCATAATTCTCCTTTGTTTCTAATTTAATCTTAAAATAAATTTACATAACATGTAGTATTTCCTGCTTTCCAGAGGAAAAAAGAGGATGCATACGAATTAACACATGTGGATATACAACTTATATCACTTGATCATTAGCACATGGATGTGATGCAAATACATGACCCAAACTTTTCAAATTAAAACCCTTATCAGTGGTAAAGATAATAAAAATGATTAACTGAAACATCCTGTGTGTAAAACATTACATTTATGTCTTCTCATCTTCTAAAACTTCAAACTTTTATTATCTATGTTTTATAGATAAGGACGCCGAAAGTCAGTGAGATTAAATCCATTGCTTTAAGTCACCCAGCTTGTCGGTGATAGAACTGATATTTGACCCAAATTATATACTTTACACCATGTTGCAGACATAGGTTTTTAATAAGATAATAAACTTACAGCTCCCACTTCTCTTGAGTTCAGCCCTGACCACTGTGAGCCCAATCTGTCGCTCAAAGCAGCAGCAATTAAAAGACACAGAGTCTGTGCCTCTGGGGGGGTGAGGACCAACGCTATTTGTTACCCAAGATCCGTCCTCTATGGGAAACATGGATCGTCTATACTGGGGTGACAAGGCCAACACCAACTTTGCCAGACAGAGGAAGCAGAGATCAGGGGATTATTGTTCAGAGCAGCGGGGTCCTGGCCAAGTTGGGGCAGCTTCTAAGTAGGTAAAGATGCCCTGGGAATCCAGGGGTGGGAAATTGATAATCAGCTTCAGTCTTCACCTAAAATGAGGTTGAAGACTTGGCACAAGGTCAGTGAGAGGCTATTCAGCCAGAAATGAGAAGGCAGAGGGTCAGAGGTGGAATCAGGAGTTCACGTGAGTGTCAAAGGGGAGTGAGGTCAGAGACAGATCGGTTTACCCCAAAGAGAGACCAGCCACGTGGTCACCCTGGAGATGAGTTTGGGTTACGTATTATACAGATTTTTTTCAATATGGGAAGTGGGTCACTATCTGTACATATGTATGTGTGTGTGTATATATATATATTCATATACATATATATTCATTTATTTTTTGTTTAATCACAGAAGGGATTAGTGCAAAGGCCTAGCAAGAAAATTGCTCTAATCTTCTACCTGAGTCACCATCCAGGAGCGAGGGGAGTGGTAAACTCATCCAGTCCCACCCTGTATTATAAGGCAAATGATGCATTCTAATTAAAGGTAAACTTTCTATTAGCATTTCCAGGGGAGCAAGTACTGCCTGGTAGGGGAGGTTCCTAGGAAGGAAAATACTGGAAACTCTCTGAACTATCCCCTCCTCACTCACCCTCATACTTGTCTCTGCAGAGAGATGGAGCAGAGAATCCACTTCTAGAAATTGAGGAATCACAGAAGTAGAAAGGATGCCAGAGATGACTTAGCCCCATCCATGTGCTTTACAAATGTGGACACAAGCTACAGAGGAGCTGTTTTGTGCAGTTAATTCATAGTGATACCAGGGCTGGAACACCCTTCTTTTTGACTCCCTGTCGAGTTCTTTATTACCTGCGTAAGGCAACATCAGGTTCTGGGGACAACAACTTAGAAAAAGGAACACCAATGGAGAAGGTTTTCAGTAATTCTCTAGAAAATAGAAAAGCAAAAAGGATTGAAACTGACTCCTAAGTTTTCAGATGTACCAAATATAGGTAAAAACAAGAGAAATTTGGTATTTAACCCAAGTGGATAAGGTCACATTAGTTTAACCAAAAAAGTTGGGAATACAGACATATGACTAAGATAGAAAAAAGTAAAATGTACCTTTCTAAAAAAAATTTTTTTTTGAAAACTAATATAAGATGCAGAGGAGAACCACTGTAAATCAAGAAGATGTACAACTTAGGAGAAATTCATCAGCCTGAAGCCATAAATAGTGTGGGAAGTATTTGAGAATAAATGGAGGAAGATGCAGAACTAACAGAGTTTTAGAAATGAGGTTACAGATGATGCTCTCCTGGTACACAGACCCCGTTCCACAAAGCTGGCAGAGAAATAAGATCTAGTAGCAGCAAGGAATTCCACCTCTGCACGTTTGCTACAAGTCTCATTCGGCTGGTAGCCGAGCACCCGATAAATTCATGGCTTGGCTTGTTGACAATTTAATCTCTCAGAAAACTGAGGTATCAATGAAGTAATATTCAAGTCTTGAACTAATACAGAAGTTGTTCCAAGTTTATTTCATGGTAGTGTTTCTTAAAGTATGGTTCATGGGCCACTGGGAATTTACAACGTCAAAACTTTTTTTCTTAACAGTACTTAGATATTATTGGGTATTTCCACTGCTTTAACATTTGCATGGATGGTGCAGAAGCAATGGTGGATAAAACTGCTGACAAGTTTTACCCCACACTGTCTGAAAGTCACTTTATTCTTTGCCACCACATAGTGAAGTAAGTAAGTAAGTAAGTAAATAATAGTCCACAGTATCATTTAAGAAGGTCCTGATGAAGCAGTAAAATTTATTTTATAAAATCTTGATCTTTGAGTACGTATCTTTTTACTATTTTGTCTGACAAAATGAGAAGCAAAGCAATTCTATTGCATATCAAACTACAATGATTTTTCTTGAATAAAAGCATGTATGCTGTTTTTTGAGTTGCAAGCTGCGTTAGCCACCTTTCTTCATGGAGCAACATTTTTATTTGAAAGAACTACTAACAAACTGTATGTACGCAGGCTTGGGCATTTAGCAGACTTTTCTTGAAACAAATGAAGTGAGCCTGTCATGTGAAGGAAAACAACTGACAGCGTTTGTGATCAATAATAAAATGCAAGTTTCCAGGTGAAACCAGAATTTTGGAAAACTTAGACTCACCAGGGTGAGCTTGATAGTTTCCGAATACTTGAACACTTTTTTTTTTTTTTGCGGTGCGCGGGCCCCTCACCGCCGCGGCCCCTCCTGCCGCGGAGCACAGGCTCCGGATGCGCAGGCTCAGCGGCCATGGCTCACGGGCCCAGCCGCTCCGCGGCACGCGAAATCCTCCCGGACCGGGGCACGAACCCGCGCCCCCCGCAGCGCAGGCGGACTCCCAGCCACTGTGCCACCAGGGAAGCCCTCGAATACTTGAACACTTTTCTGTTGAGGATGATGGTGATAATTAAGGAATGTTATTTTTGACACTATATAATTAAATGCATGAACATTTGGAAGACAAAGCCGTGCATGGTTAAAAGGCCCATTCAAAGGACAAGATAGACCAGTGGGTTTTAATACAACAAAGTATGCAAGTTCATTGATAGGGTTTCAGATTCCACACTGTAGCTAACTTTTAAGAAAATACCACTGATTCAGCTTTGTTGCTGTTAGCATCAAAGGAAAATATGCAGTTAACTGAAAAGGTTACTAAAATACTCCTCTCTTTTCCAACCACATTATCTGTTTGAGTTTAGATCTTCAGCCAAAGTAATATATCATATTGAATGCAGAATCAGATATTAGAAGTCAGATTTTCAGAGATTTACAAAAATGTAAGACAATGCCACTCTTTTCATCAATTTTCTGAAATGTAGCTTTTGAAATAAAATGTCATATAAAAGTTAATGGGTCGGGGCTTCCCTGGTGGTGCAGTGGTTAGGAATCCACCTGCCAATGCAGGGGACATGGGTTCGATCCCTGGTCCGGGAAGATCCCACATGCCGTGGAGCAACTAAGCTCATGAGCCACAACTACTGAGCCCGCATACCTAGAGCCCGTGCTCTGCAACAAGAGAAGCCACTGCAATGAGAAGCCCGCGTACCACAACGGAGCGTAGTCCCCGCTTGGCGCAACTAGAGAAAACCCACATGCAGCAACGAAGACCCAACGCAGCCAAAAAAATAAAATGAATAAGTAAATTAAAAAAAAAATAAGTTTGAAAGAACGAAGTTAATGGGTCTCTTTCTGTTTCGGAAATAAATTTGTATCTTTATTTTTTTAGATTCCACATGTAAGTGATATCATATGATATTTATCTTTGTCTGGCTACCTTCCCATAGTATAATAATCTCTGGGTCCATCCATGTCGCTGCAAATGGCATTATTTCATTCTTTTTTATGGTTGAGTAATATTTCATTGTTTATATATACCACATCACAGACGTAGAAAACAAACTTATGGTTACCAAAGAGAAGCGGGGGGGAGGGATAAATTAGGAGTTTGAGACATATACATATACATAATACTACATATAAAACAGATAATCAACAAGGACCTACTGTATAGCACAGGGAACTATATTCAATGTCCTATAATGGAAAAGAATCTGAAAAAGACTGAACATATATATACATATATAATATATATATAAATAACTGAATAACTGTGCTGTATACATGAAACTAACAATATTGTAAATCAGCTATAGTTCAATAAAAAAGTTAATGGGTTTACTATAATCATTTTTGAATTAATATTTTAAATCTACTAATTGTCAATAACTCACATAAGCAAAAGCTCTTTGAAGACCTTCATAATTTTTAAGGGCATAAAGGGGTCCTGAGACCAAAATGTTTGACATCCTCTATTTTAGGGAGTCACCCCACCCTACAATCACCAGCATAACCTATTTCCCTTAACTTGCTTTATTTTATTTTATTTTATTTTATTCTCCATAGTGCTCAACCCCTCCAAACATATTTTGATTTGTTTTTCTGCTTAATGTTTATTCCCCCAACTAGAAACTTAATTCACAAAGAAGAGACTTGTCAGTTTTGTTCACCCTTCTATCCTTAGTGCCCCAAATAACCCAGCATGTAGTAGGTACTCGATAAATATTTGTTGAATGAATGAGTTAGGTGAACAATTAATAATATCTGTCCTTCATAGAGAACAGACTTGTGGTTGCCAAGGGGGAGGACGTTGTGGGAGGGAAGGATTGCGAGGTTGGGGTTAGTAGATATAAGTTAATATATACAGAATGGATAAACAGCAGTCCTACTATATAGCTCAGAGAACTGTATTCAGTATCTTGTTATAAATCATAATGGAAAAGAATATTAAAGAAAGAATGTATATACATATATATATGTGTGTGTGTGTGTGTGTGTATAACTGAATCACTTTGCTGTGCAGCAGAAATTAACACAACATTGTAAATCAACGACACTTCAGTTAAAAAAAAAGAAAATTAGTATCTGTCTTTCAAAGTCTTCCTACAATCAACCCTTCCCATTTTTATGAAGGTCTATCAGTGCAGGTCTCTGGGACTTTCAGTTAATATATGTTTGAACTTGAACAGATCCACAGTTGCTATGCAAGACAGTATTCAGCCTTGCTTGTTCATGTTCCAGTAGGAGACCTCCATGCAGACTTTAGATGACTTTTCACCTGGAAAAAGCTCTCTAATGTCCAGAGCACCATCTCAAGCTTATATCCAAACTCCTGATAACCGAAGTACTTCCATCTCTTTTCAGTTAAACTGTAGAGCATCACTTCCGGCACTACCAGACCCCTTGGTCTGGAACAGCAACCATTCAGTTCCCACTCAGTCTATGCCATTTCAAAGAGGAAAAGTTCAATCTTCTCCACCAGCAATGACACTAATTTTACAAGCACAAGGTAGTAGTGTAAGAGCAATTCAAAAGAAAAATGCCTAGAAGTAACGTTACCTACACAAGTTCACGGTGAGCTAAAAATGACATGATGCAATCTTATGTGGTTCTTTAAGGGTAGTATTGGACCGAAAAGTGTTTTGCACATACTATGCACTGATGAAGCCACATTTCCAAAGAAGGTGGAATAAATGAAAACATGGCAGATAAGTGAGATATGAAGATGAGCAAGGAACACTCTGTCTAAGAGAACGAACACTGAAACATGGGGCATGATAGCTGTCTCCAGATATTTTAAGGACCTATTCCCTGTGGCTCTGGGGGTCAATCTAGATAAGCTGATATAAGGGAGATGGTTTTAACATTACCATACTAATCTTAGGGGTTTGGAAATGGAATAGCTTCCCTTGCATGGCAGTTGGCATGCCCTTCTCTAAAGTATTTAAGAACGCTTATTGGCTAGCTGCAGGAAAATGGGGTCTTAATAGTCTTAAAACGGGGATTTCAAAATGGGCTTGGCTTGGAAGGATGGAGGATTCTTAGATACCTTTTAACGTTTTTTTCACCAGTAAGATTATGAGTAAAAATTAGCTCCATTCCTATATTTTTATACTCTGGTATATCTCTATATTTTTATGTTACTTTTTGTGAAGTTAATTCATAGAATTTAGAACATTAACACTTTATTTCAATTGCTTTATGAATTAAAAATCTTCCCCCATAAACTTTTATTTGTTACACTGTTTAAGGGGGAAAAATGAAGGTCAGGATTGATGGCCTAAGATTAACTCTTATTCCCTAAGTAAAGTTAGTAATAATTTTCTTTATTTTACATGACGTTAGTACTTCATTAGGCCCTTTGCTGATGGTGTGGAAGGGGAGACGCGAGCACAAGCCCAGTAAGATAATTTAACCTCATTGAGCCCGTTGTCACGAGCGACTTCTCCAGAGTCAGGTGAAATGTCTAGTTTGTTAGTTAAGACGTAACCGACTTTGTGACGAACTGTTAAAACTACCTAACTATGCTTTAAAAACTAGCGTAACTTTGAGACACACACACAAAATTATGGATTATGAATTGATAATAACAAAACAACCAGCCTATTCAGTAAAACATTAAAGGGATCCAAGGACATATAAATAATCTCATCAATTGACTGAATGAATTGTGCTTATTTTAACTCTTTGAGTTAAAAAGACAGAAGAGCTAGAGCACTAGCAGTTCACTACAGAGATTCTAGGAAAGCAGGGGGTAACCTGTCAGATTCAACATAGTAACTTTATAGACAAAATTAATTATATTTCTATATATGAGCAACGAACAATTGCTAATTGAAAGTTTTAAAACATTACTGTTTGAAACAGTGCCAAAAACTTGGAGATAACTCTCACAAAAATTATGCAAGATTTGTATGCTGCAAATTATGAAACATTGATGAGAAAAACCAAAAACCTAAATAAATATGGGGAGATACACAGGGCTCCTGGGTGGAAAGCCTGAATGTTGTTAATACGTCAATGCTCCCTAAGTAGATAGATAGATTCACACAGTCTCAATCAAATTCTTAGAAGACACTTTTTTTGGTAGAAATTAATAAGCTGATTCTAAAATTTATATACAAAAGCAAAGGACAGAGAATAACAAAAACAATTTTGAAAAAAAAAAAACCCAAAATTGGAGGACCCAAGCTACTTAACTTCAAGATTTACAAAAGAGCTACAGAAATCCAGGAGATGTGTTATTGGTGAAAGAAGACCCATATAGATCTATGGATCTGAATAGAGTTTCCAGAAATACATATACGGTCAATTATGAACATACAATTGGTCATTGACCTATACATATATGGTCAACTGATTTTTGAAAATGGCGACATTCAATGGAGAAAGGATATACCTTTCAACAAACTATACTGGAACAATTGCTCATCCAAATACAAAAAAAAACACATTGAAATGTACCTTTCACCATGTACAAAAATGACCTTGAACTGGATTGCCTAAATGTAAAATCCAAAACAATAAAACCTCTAGAAGGAAACATAGGAGAAAATTTTTGTGACCTTGGTAAAGGTATCTCAGGACACAAAAAGAAAAATCCATAAAAAGAAATAAATTGGACTACATCAAAATTTTAAAAATTAAAAAAAAAATAAACTTTTGCTCTTTGAAATACACTGTCCTAAAAATAAAAAATGTAAGCCACAGACTGGGAGAAAATATTTGCAAAATATATCTGATAAAGAGTTTGTGTTTGGAATATTATTATAAAGGACTCTTAAAATGTAATAATAATGCAACCTACCCAATAAAATGGGTGTAAAGCTTTGGAGACCCTACTGAGTACTCATCCCAGCTTGGGGGCCAATTTAAAAAAGCAGCTTGCTCTGAAGAAAGTTTCCTTCCACGTAGCCCACTGTTTGACAGAGATGGAGCAGTCCAGTTTGGAAGATCACATAAATCAGCAATGCTCAGACTTCATGGTATCACGTGGACACCATGTCCGAGGTCTAGCTTATTTTTGATCACCTTTTCTCCTAAGAGAGAATCTCTGCTTTTCGGTAATAACCCGAGAGTTAAACCTCAGATTGACTGCTACTTAACCCAAGTCAAAAGTGCAGTGGAGATAAATGGTATTTGAGGGACAGTTTGAAGAACAAGTTCAGCATCCTCATTAGCTACAGTTGCCAAGCAGAACGTTAGAATATACACTGCCTGGTTTCTATGAATTTAGCCCCTGTAGAAATGCTTTCCTGGACTACAATTCAGGATCATGCTCCCAACTTGCACCAAGAGTTGTATTTAAAAACGCCTTTACAGGGCTTCCCTGGTGGCGCAGTGGTTGAGAGTCTGCCTGCCGATGCAGGGGACACGGGTTCGTGCCCCAGTCCGGGAAGATCCCACGTGCCGCGGAGCAGCTGGGCCTGTGAGCCATGGCCGCTGAGCCTGCGCCTCCGGAGCCTGTGCTCCGCAACGGGAGAGGCCACAACAGTGAGAGGCCTGCATACCACAAAAAAAAAAAGGAAAAAAAAATGCCTTCACAAATGCTTTTATTTATTATGGTTCAATAAAGTTTATCTTTTCCTTGTATAAATAATTCGTACTCGTTGTAGACAGTGTGGAGACTGCAGAAAAAGGAAAAGAAGAAGAATACCGTGGATAGTCCCATTTCCCAACCAGGATGGTTTATTTCCACCCCCTCTTTGTTCTATGAGATTATTTTTAGAATGTTATGACAACATAATAAACATTATTTGCAAAATATGTTTTTTTCTAGAAAAATAGTTCTGAGGACATTGTTTATATTATCCTATGCTCTTAATATGAGAGTCTACACAATTTCCTCACAGAATATAAAGTCAGGGGGGAAATGATCTCTTCTGACAACTCAGCATGGTTTCTTTTATCTTTATCTTTTATTAACTTTTCCTCTTTTTCTAATTATGACAATTGATCTCTAAATGGAAAAAGGTGAGAATCCTGCAAAAGGACGTCTAGCTGTTTTAGATGAATTTTAGTCTTTAAGCTCCCCTATCCGTTCCCAGGGTAGTAGGAAAACCTTGATGGGTGTGAATAAATATTGTTGGCAGTCTTCTGAGAAATAATGTTGACAGCAGAAGCAGTGGAAGTCTTGATAAGGATATATTTTGAGTAAATATTTTTTAAAGGTATGTATGTTGCTGGGGGGCGGGGGTGGAAATCATTATACTGTAGACGTGTAACCCTGGCATTACTCCAGGGAAAATACTCAGGCAGAACATTAAAAGGAGATTCTGGAGCATTCTTTAGCGAAAGAAGTGATGACTAAGAACATGAGAAATGTGTCGGTCTAATGGGACCACCGCCTCCCCACGTGGCACCTCTGTGTGCATCAGATACAGTTTTCCTTCCCAGCTAACGTGGTCCTGGAGGCCCGTGCCTGAGTGGACAGTGTAAATCAGAAGAGTGTTCCCCTTCCTTTCAGCCAAAGCAATTCTCCATCAGCGCACCAGCCGGATTTCAGCTCCTGCTGGCTGCCTTGGGCAGGTGCCCTTGTTCAGAGCCGAGATGCTATAATGCTAAACTAGAACAGTGTGGCATCTGTGAGAAAGACCTTTGGGGTCAGTCAGGCTTGGGTTAACTCCGGACTGACCGACTACCAGATTCGTGACCTCCCTCAGACAGTACCTCTTCTCAGAAATTGATGTCATCATGTTATCTACCTTGCCTTTCTTTTTTTTCTTTTTTTTTTTTTTGCGGTACGCGGGCCTCTCACCGTTGCGGCCTCTCCCATTGCGGAGCACAGGCTCCGGACTGCGCGCAGGCTCAGCGGCCATGGCTCACGGGCCCAGCTGCTCGGCGGCATGTGGGATCTTCCCAGACCGGGGCACGAACCCGTGTCCCCTGCATCGGCAGGCAGACTCCCAACCACTGCGCCACCAGGGAAGCCCCTACCTTGCCGTTCTTGTTTGAGAAAAAAGAGCTAGACTACCAGGATAAAAGCTCTAATACAAAAGATTTTGTTTCAATGCAAGGAAAAATTTTCTTTTAAAAAGTCACACATAGGGAGGGTGGGAGGGAGGGAGACGCAAGAGGGAAGAGATATGGGAACATATGTATATGTATAACTGATTCACTTTGTTATAAAGCAGAAACTAACACACCATCGTAAAGCAATTATACTCCAATAAAGATGTTAAAAAAAAAGTCACACAAATGAAAATGTTCTATATCATGACTGTATCAATGTTAGTATCTGAATTATGATATTATATTATAGTTTTGTAAGATGCTACCAATTGGAGGAACTGAGTATAGGGTTTACGGGATCCTTCTGTATTAATTCTTACAACTGCATGCCAATCTGTGATTATCTCAAAATTTAAAAATTAATTTAAAAAAATTTTAAATTTATATTAAAAAAATTAAAAGTCATATAAAATAAATAAAAACAGATAACATTCTGATTAAAATAGAATGGGCTGCACCACGAAACTGGTCCCCATTATGGGTGTGTTGAGGCTGAGTGAGGACCACTCTTACCTGTCTAATAGTAGACAATGTAGTCTTCTGTCTCATGTGTGCCTTTTCTCTGACCTAAGAATCTAAGAAAAGATTACATGAACTTTTAAAAGCTGTGTGAACATGTGGTGCTGTTGTGAGCAATGGATGGATTGGTCTTTTTACAGGAGAAACTCCAGGAAGACGTAGAATATTAAAAACAAGCAAACAGCTGAATAGGAAACCTTCTGTTAGACTCGCCCTGGGTCACATTTTGCTACAAACACCAAAGTAGAATGGAATTGCTTAATGGCTTCAATGATAAAAGATGCTTTCCAATCACCAGAGGGAAGGTGAAATGATTAAAAAATTGGCGTCAGCTAAATATGTTGATTGTCTTATATAAAATGACCCTACGAGCACCATGTTTTTTATGTTTTTTTCACCAGGGAATCCATTTAAATTTGCTATTTCTCAAATGAGTTCAGATCATGGATTATACCAACATAGATAATTAAAGGCCTCAATTAGTAATGTTTCCGCAATAATTCTTTGCTTTCTAAGTTTCTATAGCTGAGGCCACAGATTTTGAGTAGGCATGATGTTTCATTAAAAAGTAGAAATCTTGGACTAGCATTGGGGATTTTCATTTATGCATAAAATAAAAGATTAGATTAAATTCCTTTCCTCAATAAGAATTTTTATTTGTTTGAAGTTTTAATATAGTCTTAAAACATTTCAAATAACTTGCTTACTTTAAATAACAAATATTTAAAAAGGAAAATAGGGTTGAAAATCTAAATCTAGAAACAGCTTGTTACTAGAGTAGTACTCTGGGCATAAATTACTTGTAAAAAGTTGCTGTGTGTGGAAAAGTAGGTAAATAATTTACTAGTTCAATCCAGAAGCTTGTTATTAAAAGAACTTCAGTGAATTCTTTTATAAAACAAGCAAAAAAAGCACTTAACTAGTACATTAGCCTTCCTTGACCTATATATGTTATAATTTTGCACACCAGTGTTTTTTTCAAAGTATATAAAACTAACAATAATGTTTTATTTATTCTGTGCAGCAGACATTTTGGGAAAGTAAGTAACTTGGGTAGAACTGAAGTGTGTGAACAATTTTGAAATCCCGAAAATGTGAACTTGGCCAAGGTCTATGGGTCCCATTTTTCTTACCTTCACAAATGAGAATGTTGGTTTGGATTAGACATTTAACACTAACATCCTTCATCTTTTAATAAGATTTTAAAATTTTTAGAATACTTCTAGATTTACAAAAAGTTGCAAAGATGATACAGAAAGTACCCATATACCCTTCGCCCAGTTTCTTCTACTCTTAACGTCTTACTTTATATGGAGAGTTTGTCACAACTAAGAAACCAGCGTTGGTACATTGCTATTAACTAACTTCCATACTTCGTTAGAATTTCACCAGTTTTTCCCAACGTCATTTTTTCAGTTCCACGTCCCATCCAGGAAACTGAATTTCATTTGGTTCTCATGTGTCCTGAGACTCCTCCGGTCAGGGACAAGTTCTCAGACTTTCCTTGTTTCCAATGACCTTGACACCTTTGCGCAGTATTGATCAAATGTTTCGTAGAATGTCCCTCAGTTTGGATTTGTCTTATATTTTTCTTATGATTAGACTGGGGTTATGGGTTTTGGGGAGGAAGACCACAGAGGTGAAGTACCATTCTCATCACATCATATCCAGGCAGGAATATCTGCATAAATTATTTGGAATTCTTCTGTGAAGAATTCTTCTGTTTCTCTTCTTTCCCTTTATTTATTCAATAATGTATTTGTATCAGTGTGGCCTCGTGGATTCTTTGGGTTATAATCTAATGCCGTTTTATTTTGGTGTTCAAACTCTTCCTGTTTGATCATTGGGAGCTTCTTCAGATTGGCTCCTTTTTGGGTGTTGAGCACTTTTTACTTTTTGATCTATAAGATGTATCTCTTTTTTATTATTAAGACTTCATATTTTAAGAGCAGTTTTAGGTTCACAGCAAAACTGAGCTGAATGTACAGATTTCCCATATACCCCTGCCCCCGCACACACACAGCCTCCCCCAGTGTCAATATTACTCGCCAGAATAGTACATTTTCTTTTTAACCAAGGATGAACCTACACTGACACGTCATAATCACCCAGTTTACATTAGGGTTCAGTCCTGGTGTTGTATATTTTGTAGGTTTTGATAAATGTATAATGACATATATCCAACGTTACAGTATTATGCAGTGTAGTTCCATTGCCCTAAGAAATCCCTGCTTCCATGTCCTGGCTCTTGTAAATAGTGCTGCTGTGAACATTGTGGTGCATGTATCTTTTCAAATTAGAGTTTTCATCTTTTCCGGATATATGCCCAAGAATGGGATTGCTGGATAATATGGTAGCTCTATTTTTAGTTTTTTAAGGAAGCTCCATACTGTTTTCCATAGCGGCTGCACCAGTTTACTTTCCCACCAGCAGTGCAAGAGGGTTCCCTTTTCTCCACATCCGCTCCAGCATTTACTGTTTGTAGCTTTTTTGATGTTGGCCATTCTGACTGGTGTGAGGGGATACCTCATTGTGGTTTTGATCTGCATTTCTCTAATGATTAGTGATATTGAGCATTTTTTCATGTGCCTGTTGGCCATCTGTATGTCTTCTTTGGAGAAATGTCTGTTTAGGTCTTCTGCCCATTTTTGGATTGGATTGTTTATTTTTTTGATATTGAGTTGTATGAGCACAAATTTCTGATTCAGTAAGTCTGGGATGGGATCTGATATTTCTATCAAGTTCCTAGGTGCTGCTGGTCTGTGGTACACACTTTGAGAACCACTGCTATAAATCATTGAATGAGTCAGAAGCACAGTTAACAATTTAACCCTATTTTCCTGGTCTAAGTCACTAGAACACTATTTGAAAACTCAACCACAGAGATTCGTCATCAACTTTCCTTCTGACAATCAAACTAAAAGGTTATACATTTTAATTACTACCAAATTGAGGTGGATGTCGTTTGGAAATTATCTAAATTGGAGGTAAGGAATGCCAAGAGGATTTTTTTAACCTCCCATTTCGAAAGTTAGGTCATTTCTTCTTAAAGATATTTAACAGGTACGTATGATTAAGAAAACAAACAAGATATCATGGCTTGGAATATCAGCATATCTTCTTTTTAAATTTATTTTTATTTTTTTATTGAATGAAAGATTCTTAAAATTCTGTAGTGCTTTACAACTTGCAAAAGTTTCACACAGGTGATTTCGTATAATCTCCTTATAACCCTCGACAAGACCTTGAGTTACTATTTGTGCAACACTGGAAAGCCACCTCTTCAGACCACAGTTAGACTACATGTAACATCAGAAGGTCAGACTAGGTGACTGGAACGGGCTTTCTAGCCAGAGTGTTCTAGTGTCCATTCATTCATTTATTTAGCAGATGTTTTTAATAGCTGTTCTGAGCCAGGCTCCATGTGGGTACTGGGAATAAAGCCATGAACATGACCGATCTGAGTGTTTTAATTAGGGAAATACAGGGTGGTGTGAGTTGAGTCAGGAAAACGGGTTTCACTTCTACCATCACGACGGGATAACTACCATCCAAGATTCCTTTTTGCTTCTCTTTCACCTGCAACAAAATAACATTATAACAAGCTTCCAACCTGCGAATCACCCATATAAATCACTGCACGCATGAGGCAAGACCACCAATAACAGAAGAAAACATTTATGATACATCTTTCCCCAAAATATGAGAATTAGAACAATGTATTTTCTGTTCTAACAGAACCAACCATTGTAACGCCATTTTCCTATCTAAAACGTTTTTGTTTTTCCTGAATGAGTCCACTGTAATTGGAAAAGTGAACTACAACAGCCTAGCGCAATCTATTTTCATTGGAGCCCTGAATCCAGAAATGTCATTTGTACCAAACTGTATTAAGGACAGTGAGTAGTTATCAAAACCCAATCAACTGATGACATATGCCTTATGATCCCGAGAATTAATTATCATCATTTATAAAGCCTACGGAACAACTGAAAACACTTTGCTTTTAGTAGGTTCCTAATACCCAGGATGAATCATGTGCTATTCTTACTTTTGTTATTTTTGCATACCTCATAAATGCATCCTTCGCACAGAATTCCTACAAGAAATCTATCTTCTCAGTAGAAACAGCATTGCATTATTCTGAATCTGATAGATTCAAATCAAAGTTGAATTTTTATTGATGATAGAACTGGGGGATGATCACAGGCACTAACTCCTTTCTCTGAAGCAAAATAATCCTGAGAATTTTGCTCTGAGGATGAAGTTAAACAGTGCACATGAGAGCATTTTGTAAATAGTGAAGGATGATATCAATATTAGTTAGTGTAAGTACCCCTCATTTAAAACTAGATTGTCAATGAATAGAAGCTAATTGCCTATAAAGGAACCATTTTTCTTTTCTGATGTTCCAAAGCCATGGTCTGTTTGGTGGTTTCATTTTATTTTTAATGTGCATCTGTGAAGGATACACATGGAAATAAAATAGTCATATTGTATTCTTTCTCATCCTCAGGAAATGGAATACTGTAGAGTCAGGGAATAGCAGATGAAACATTTTATCATTGTTTTTTGATTTTGGTGTTGTGTTTTTCTACTTCTTTAAAAGTCTTAAATATCACAAAAATAGTAAACACTTGCTGCAATGGGTAAACCCAAACGGAAGTTTACAAAGAAATGGTTGGTCAACTCTAACCCTCACCCTCCTCAAATTCCACGTCCAGAATAATGCTAACCATTTACTCAGTATCCCCCCTCCATGTATTTATTCATCTATTCATATGTCTGTGCTTGTCTGAACGTATAGATTACGCTTCTCTCTCCTCTTTCCTTTCCTCCCTCCGTCCTTCCTGTTCCCTCCCCCTCTCCCTCTCTCCATTCTTTTTTTCTTTCCTTCTTTTTTCTTCACTTTCAACAAAAATGGGGTATATCATATACCACTTACTATGAAACTTGCTTATATTGTTACTTAAAAATATAATATGCATCCTTTGCAGTCAGTACATACAGCTCTTATTCTTTTTTAAATCACTTTTTAAAATAGGTACACTCAATCCTTAAGTGTAAACACCCTGTCATTTATTCAACCTGTAATCTATTGGTGAACATTTGTGTTCGCTTTCTTTTCCTTTCTTTTTCTTTTCTTTCCTTATCTTCATCCTCTTTCTTCTTTTTTTGAGGGGAGAGGGCTATGACAACAATTTTGTTACAGTAAATTCCCTTGTATATGCAGCTATATGAGCTAGGTCCCCAAAATGAGATTTTAATTGTTATTTTGAAAACGGGAAAATACCCTTAGAATTTTGGTAAGAGAGGACAGAGCTAGAATCTTCATATTCGACTATCTCTAGATTGGAGAAAATGGTGCACTATATTTTAATATGTGTAAGGTAGCTATTATTTGAGCAGCAGGATATCTGCTCTATGGTATAATGACATCCTTTAAGGATTTTACTGTATTATTATCATTATTACTTGCCTCTTGAAAACTAATCTTACCATATTTTATATTTGGTGTGAATGTGAGGTGGGCAGTGATAAACCAACTTAGTAATAATGGCAATGATTAATGTTAACTATTATTCTTTAGAGTCACTCATTATTTTATTATTCAGATAAAACTAATATCATGCAGATTTTAGTGCCATGCATATTATGTTGAGATTTATAATGTGTCTTTTAAATTCCAGGTGGCTAGGTGTTCTGCTTTCTGAATTGTCACTGAACTCTGACAGCCAGTCAGTTTCATTATGGGGACATGCCCCCAGCAAGGCTGTAAATGGAGGTTACACAATTTTTAGGGTATGAGAGACTCAGTCTTATTCACAAAATACGTCAAATGTTAGTATTTATTTCCTTTTCCCCGTATGCATTCTGTGGAACTTTGAAATGTAGGTAGTGAACTAGGGTTTGTAAATCAAATGCTATACAGAAAGCACCAGTTTTGGGAAAGTGTACCCTGAGTGCTTTTGTAAGGAAAGCTTTTGAAACAAGGATGCCCATTTATAAAAAGACATGTCTTAAGAATTTGGAGTATTTTTAAGATCCCATACTCTTAGAGGACTACAAACACAGTAGGAGATTTTTTTTTAACTTTTTTTTTTTTAGTGGTATGAGAGACGGCAATCTTTTTTAAAAATTGTTTATTTACTTTTGGCTGTGTTGTGTCTTCGTTGCTGCATGCAGGCTTTCTCCAGTTGTGGCGAGCAGGGGCTACTCTTTGTTGCGGTGCTCGGGCTTCTCATTGCGGTGGCTTCTCTTGTTGCAGAGCACAGGCTCTAGGCATGCAGGCTTCAGTAGTTGTGGCATGCGGACTCCAGTACTTGTAGCACATGGGCTCAGTAGTTGTGGCTCTCAGGCTCTAGAGGGCAGGCTTGGTAGTTGTGGCGCACGGGCTTAGTTGCTCTGCGGCATGTAGGATCTTCCTGGACCAGGGCTTGAACCCGTGTCCTCTGCATTGGCAGGCAGATTCTTAACCACTACACCCCCAGGGAAGTCCACAGTAGGAGATTTTAAACCCACTTACAGTAGAAGCCACGCCCCTGTAAGAAGGTGGCATGTCTCCAACCCGAAACAGACACTCATCACTTCTGATCACCAGGTGAGTAGATCAACAGCCTCATGTCTGGTCCTCCCCAACGAGGTCTTAGATTGATGGTCTACTGATTTCCTTTCGATGGACACTGGGGTCAGACAAACCATGAACGGGGCTGTCCTTTGAAGCTGTTCTAGAAATAACAGAGCAGAGACCTCACGCAGGCCTCCACACTCCGAGGAAAGGGAGGAAGATCGTCCCTTTGGTCCAGACACTCCTCTGCTCCAATTCTTATCAGAATTGCGAGTGGCTCCATTGGCACCATTGAGGGTGATTAATGATGGGGTGAAATCCTGGAGTTCGAAGGGCACACAGGCAAAATTTTTATTTTCATGGGATTCTATGACTTGTGACAGGCCCCACGTGATGGGATTTGTAATTGTCGGTATTGTCAAAATGGCATTTCTTTTCCCTTTTCCCGTGACTACTGCCTCTGTGTAATTTGTCACACCAGCTATCAAACAGAGCATCAGAGAAAGTGGGAAAACCAACAAAAGCATATGCACCCTCTTTGTATCCATATCTCTGTCCGCGTTATTAAATCAATTACTAAGGCTCAGTTTTGAGTGGGCTTCTCTGGGTGGAATTGCTCTTTGATCATCTGGTAACTGTCAGCTGAGGCTTTAACTCTTTACTGGTTAAGCCCTTTTAGCTCCCTTAAGAGAGAATATAAGTACCAATGAAATAAAATGAAGTAAAATAGAATAAAATGGTATCGATGCAGAGGAAGTGGCGGTTCGTCTTAAAGTAAATAGCATAAATATGCAAAGACTTAGGGGAGAGAGTCACTGGCCTAACTTGCACAAATAAAGGACGAAGGCCATGTTCAAAATAGTGCCGATTTATTCTCTCTCTATTCCAGGCGAAATTCCTCCGGGTGAAAATTATTTGTATCTACTGAAAAAGCTTTCCTCCAGTAATTTAATGTAGTCCATTCAATAACACTTATTCAACAAAAATGTCTTTAAAGGAAAACCAACCAGGAGGCGATAGTGCATGTTATCTTGGAAAATAAGTTGTGATATCAAATTGTTTGAGTCAGAACTACTTTCTATTTTTTTAATTTGAGTGGGCAAGGTATGGAAACCTCTCCGTTCTTCAGTTTTCTCTTCTGTTACGTGGGGATGATAATTGTATCTCTCTTTAAGGATTTTGGTGAATATTAAATGTGTTAATATATGTAGGGGGCCCAGAACAATACCTAGTACACGATAAGAGTTTTGTAAATGTTAACCAATATTATCGCAGGCCAGCAATGGGGCAGGGATGGAGATAGAATAGACTGTGAATTTTCAATGTCTAAGAAAGTCAGAATTAGTAGTAAAAATATGATAAACACACAAATAATATGAGATAGAATGTGCTCCGTCAAAAAGAAGGAACAAAATTCTGCGGCAAGGGATATTATTTAAAGAAAGCTGTCGTGATCATCTTGCCTTGACACAATGAGAATTAAGCTTAAAATGTTTATAGGTGTGGTCTTGAGTAATTGCACTGGAGATATTTGCACCTCTCAGCATGTTGGTTGGAAGACTTTTGCAGATCTGTGCTTTCTTGAGCTAAAGGAGTTGAAGCAATTAGGAACTGAGCATTACAAGTAAATCACACAACTAGGAATCATCCTGAATTTCTAGTGATGTAAATTTGGGAGGATGAATCAGTGAACTACAGATTCCTCCTTTGTTTTTTTTTTTTTTGCGGTACGCGGGCCTCTCACTGTTGTGGCCTCTCCCATTGCGGAGCACAGGTTCCGGACGCGCAGGCTCATGGGCCCAGCCGCTCCGCGGCATGTGGGATCTTCCCGGACCAGGGCACGAACCCGTGTCCCCTGCATCGGCAGGCGGACTCTCAACCACTGCACCACCAGGGAAGCCCAATTCCTCCTTTTAATGGCAGAGAAAGGACAAAGGTGGCCTGCAATTGGCCTTTCTCTGTCCTTCTGCCTGAATAAGGCCCTCAGCCCGTCCTAATCATCACACCTACCTCTCAGCAGGGCGCTTGCCCAGAAGGCGAAATAGAGCGGAGTTTACTGCAGATGAAGTTCCCTCTTACTCAGCATTTTTGTTCCATTCACGTCTTCAACTGATTTGATGATGCCCAGCTCCCCACATTGGGGAGGACCCGCTACTTGACTGAGTCCACGATTCAAATGCTAAACTCATCTGAAAACACCCGCACAGACTCACCCAGTATGTTTGACCACATATCTGGGCCCATCGTGACTCAGTCAAGTTGACATAAAATTAACCATCACCGATGGGGAGATGTAGCAAAGTTGATTATTCTTCTCGGTTGATAGAAGAAAACAACTGAGTTTACTTGGAAATATCCAGTCTTTAATAGAGATCCTTACTCTCAATTTTGCTGCCAGGATTTGGACAGTTGAGTCGATGGGTATTTAAAAATAGGCGATTGGTTATCCATACATTTATTCAATGTGTCAATTCACCACTGATCAACAAACATCTGCTGAGAGCCTGCTGTGTGCCACCGCCAGGTATAAAATGGTGAATCCAAACAGACAGAGTCCTTTCCCTCAAAGTTAAACATTGGGGTCCGTCACATCTATTTACAAGATTCTAATTTAGTTACTAATTTATTCTTATTCTCATGACTTTGAAAAAGGTAAATGGATGAGATTTAGAATTAAATGAGGCTCCGTAAGATTGTCTCACCTGAGGTCCCAAGGCACATTGGCATTGGAGCCTTGAAAGCTGGGCTGGACCAAGCTGCTCTGAATGACACTGGCCTACCTAGAGCAGTCCAGTAACAAGACATAGTCCTACAGAATGCCTGCCAGACGATCCTAGGATGCTTTTATAATTTCGAACTGCATTTTAGTCATTTTTATTGGCTCTTCCTGTAACACCCTGTGTGGTCTTTTGACAATGTTACCTTCATTTTAAAGTTAGACAAAAACAAGTCTTTGTGCAAAAAGGGGTAAGGTGGGAATCAAATGAGAGAATTTTTTAAGTGACCCAAGGTAATATAAAGAGCTCATGGCAGAGCTGAGATCGGAACTCATAATCAGTGGGAAGCTTTTTGAGCTCTACTCTTTCCCAGACTTAACGTAGTTTTATTATAGGAATTGGCTCACGGGCGTATGGAGGCCAAGAAGTCCCACTGTCTGCCATCTGCAAGTTGGAGACCCAGGAAAGTCAGTGGGGGTAATCCAGTGAGTCCAAAAGTTTGAGAACCAGGGTTGCAAATGTCTAAGGCAGGGAAAAAATGGACGTCCCAGCTCAAGAAGAGAGAGACTGAATTTGCCTTTTCTTCATGTTTTTATTCCATTCCAGTCCCCAGTGGATTGGATAGTGCCTGCCCATACTGGGGAGGACAATCTTCTTTCCTTGGTCTGCTGAATCAAATGCTAGTCTCTTCCAGAAACACCCTTACAGACACACATCTAGAAACAATTCTTACCTTCTTTCTTTCTGCTATAGAATATGTCCTGAGACAATGAATTGGCATGATATTTTCTGATTTGAGCACAAGCTCTGGGGTACTTGGGTTAGCTGGACTTACATTTTGTATCCCCTGTGAATTAGTATTTCTTAGGAAGTGGGTTTCAGAATACTGGTTTCCATGATCGAAATATGTTTGGGAAATTCCTCCATAGAATATACGCCTCATGTGGACAGGCTACGTTTTCATGGCAATATGCTTAGCATCTAAAATTATGCACCCACCCTGGCACATGGTTGACACTCGCTAAATATTTGTTGAACGACTGAATCTAGGAAAACTTTTCACCTTCACATATTTTCCTGTTTAAGGTCTTGAAAAATCGATGAGGGACACTTGCTTCACTTTTTAAAATTCAGTCTTTACTCTGTCATTTCTGGGGAACCTACTTTGGGAAGCCCTTCTGGAAGATATCTTCTTGTCTGGCTCCCATGAAAAGGAGGGCAACTTTGATCATTAAAAGGCTTTGGAAGAGGAGGCAATCGTAGTCATGTTGATGGTGGGGTTTGCTTCCTGTTTCCAAGATGTTGAAAAGCATAGAATGCTGCGTGAAGAGGCACTTGGGGATTCTTCCTGGACAGCAAACAGCTCTTACAAAACAACCATTTGATGAGCTCAGTACAAATGAATCGGAAACATATGAATTCAATTTCCCTTGAAACCCATGTGGCTTTAACAATTAAACATCATCACGATTAGTAGGGAAACAAATACACAACAGGGATTTCATGGAGTCCAAACATTGGAGAACATGTCTGAGGTCTTCCCTGAGCCCCAGATGGGGTCATTCCCATAGAACACGGGGAGTTCCGGCTGTTCTACTGGTGACAGGAAAAAAAAACATCCTTTTTCCATTGCAACCTGTTGGGGACATGAGGAATGACTCTCCCAGCAGCTCCGTGGAGGAGAAATGGGTATTTTCTTAAAGATAATGGGTGGAGTAGAGTTAGGATTCGGGAGGATTATAATTTTCTGTTTATTACACTGATAATGTACCTGGAGAGATAAAGTGCACAAGTGTTGGGTATGTGTCTGTTTTACAGTCACGCTCTCCAAGGAACTCCAGTCTCTCCAAAGGCATTATCTCATTTGTTTTTATTATTTGTGCCCAAGAGGCGTATGTGATTATTCCGGTTCCACATTTAGGGGCAGAACCTGAAGTGAGATGTGGCCAAGATCGCACAGCTGGCCCGTGGACCGGCCAGACAAGAGTGAACCTCTCCAGCTCTCAGCCTGATGATGTCCACCTCTGGATCCACCTGCCTCTGGATTAACAAAGCCATGTAGAGCATTACTATATATTAACTTGAGATTGGGTCTCCCAAGGGGAATTCTGGCTCTTGCCAATGAAGCTGTAGCACTGAGCAAACGGCTAAGGAAGACACAATTAATTTTTCCCTCATGAGTAAAATCATTCTATAAACTATCTCAGCAGCCTCTGGGGCTGGATGCAAGACACTGAATTATATATCACTGAAGCTGATCTTTCCATCACACAGCTCGAGGCCAAAATGAAAACCCAAAAGGCCATATTATCGCATGTCAGTATCCTAACTTAATGGGTGTGGCAGTTTTCTAATTGGTTCAGACATGGGGGAGAACCTTGGGCCCCCCTCACTTCCTTTCAAAAGTATGGTAAATGTATTCTTTTTGCACCCATAGGAACTAGTCTGTATGATCTAATGTTTGGAGCTTTCTATATCTAGTTCATCTTTCTCAAATATTTTTTCCCCACAAGATGATCCTTCAGGGTTTATTTAATATGATATTTTAAAGCTTGAGAAAAATTCACAGGTGACCCAAATCAGTAGTTCTGAATCCTGGCTGAGCCTTAAACTCATGGGAGGGGGCTTTAACCAAAAAATACCATACTGAGAAGTACTGGTATGTCTGCTCTGAGAAGGGGCAGTTCCTCAAATCTTCCAGGTGAGTCCTATGGGTGGCACAGAGCAAGCACTGACCTACACCTGCTCCAACACATTTGCTAGAAAGGTGAAGCAGCTTCCACGCTGACCGCCATGGTGCTTTCTGTTCCCATGATTTGTTCATTTCAAAATGTATCCATGTGGACACCTGTTTTAAAATGTACCTGGGGATTTGTTTTAATCTGATGTATTAAGACATACAGACATAGAAATGACATTCATGGCTTCCCTGGTGGCGCAGTGGTTAAGAATCTGCCTGCAATGAGGGGACACGGGTTCAAGCCCTGGTCTGGGAAGATCCCACGTGTCGCGAAGCAACAAAACCCGTGCACCACAACTACTGAGCCTGCACTCTAGAGCCCGCGAGCCACAACTACTGAAGCCCACGTGCCACAACTACTGAGCCCTCGCACCACAACTACTGAAGCCTATACTCCTAGAGCCCACGTTCCACAAGAGAAGCCACTGCAATGAGAAGCCCGAGCACCACAACGAAGAGTAGCTCCTACTCACTGCGACTAGGAAAGCCCACAGCTAGAGAAAGCCCGTGCACAACAACAAAGACTCAATGCAGCCAAAAATAAATTTTAAAAAAAGAAAAAGAAAAAGAAATGACAGTCATGATGGAAGAAGTTTCTAGTCGCAGACGCCTAGAAACCAAAGACCCAGCATGCCATGTAGGGTCACCTGGGGAAGCACCAGGACCAGCCAGGAGGCAGGGAGGAGGGAGCAAGGGGGATGCATGGGCAAAAGTCTTTATCTCACAGGAAGGAATGACCAAGGCAAAGTAAGCAAGCTGAACAGCTTTAGGATTGAGTAATTTCATGAGTTCAACAAGCTCTGGGGTGTATGGATGGCTCCTACTTACCCAGTGCCTGGCCCTGTGGTGATTTAGGACAGGACAATAGTGTCCTTGAAACAGAGCAGGACCCTATGGTCCTTTCCCTCCACCATGTCCTCAGCCTGCATTTTGTCTCTGGAAAAACTTTAGCCAAAGAATAAGTTTAATCAGAGAAGTGAGAAAATGCAGAAACGAAGGAAAACAGTCCAACAAGACTAAATAATAATAGTTTAGTTATCAAGCATAGTCAAGGACCTTTAGTTCCTTCTCAAGGGCTATAGATAATATTCTGAGCCATATCCTGTGAGCTGTCTTGTAAATACTGAAACCCCTACCGGGTGGAAGAAGTTAACTACATAATAACCAGACTGTAGCCGTGACATAAGCTGCCACAATTCTGAGAATTGGCCTCAAAGGAATGGGAATGAACGGACCCTGGAACTGAAGATCAACTGTACTTGAAACAATCAAGATGACACCGGTCAGACCACTGCATGACCAATTTCAAGATGACGGTCAGGGCTGACTGTGCTGTTTCTGCATGTAGCCCCCTCTCTCTGCCTATAAAAACTTTTACCCACTGGTTGTCTTTGGGGGGGGAATTTGCCTTTGGCCAGGAGTCCACCCTCTCCCCCTCCCCCTCCCCTCCTCCCCGGTTGCCAGCATCCAAAGTAAAGCAAACTTCCCTTTCCACCAACCTTGTCTCTTTGTTGGCTTTTGAGTGGCGAGCAGCTGGACCCACTTCGGTAACATCGTGACTGCGGGAGTCTGATGGAAGGATGCAAATGGGGCTATGGACTCATGACTGCTCAGTTTGTAAATCAAAGACACACACACAGTTGAGTCTCTTACTCTCTCCAGGAATTAGCTAAACAAGGGAGGGCAGTCCCTCCTCTGATCCACAAAGTCCCAAGATGCCAAAGCATCCCAAAATAGAGAAAAAAGTTAAACACATGTTCAATACAGTATTACCTTAGCCATCAGAGTGCTAATGGTCACGAGGGTAAAATAGTAATAAAACGTTTTGACTAGATGTTTTCAGTTTACACACAGTTTTCAGGTTGTCATATCCTTCCTAGAAAATCTATTAGGTGCACAATAATACCATCATCTACTGATATGGACACCAAGGCAGAAAGAGAGAAAGTGACATTGTTTCCTTGTAGGGGAGTTAGGATTTGAAACCAGATCTTTTGACTCTTAGCACCCAGCTCTGGCCATGCCCATCACTGTCTGATGAGAGCCTCTGAGTTTTCCTCTAATAACTGCCAGGCAGAATGGCTGTCGACGGTTTACAAAAGCACAGCAGTTTGTCTCCCACTGTGGCCGGTGATACTGGCCTGGGTATGTCCCGCTAGAAAACTGGAACAGGAGCGAGCTCTCTGCATTTCAGAGCAAGAAGAGAACATTCCCCCAGTGCTTCAGGTTGGATGTGTGAGATTTTCCTTGAAGAGCATCATTAGAAAGGGTGTCTATATATCATATATAAATACTGACAGGCCAGCCACAGAGACTGTTGTAGATTTTGACAGACAAGACTGGGAGCTCCACTAGCGAGCAAGTGGGCACCTTGTCATGTATGTGCACTTCGATGAGATGAAAATGTGTCTGTGACTCTGGGTCCTTCCTTACCATCCTTCTATGGCTATAAGGACATCCAACAAACAATTAGACGGAGAACCCTTTAACCTGCTTCTCAGAGGCAGTGAATCAACTCAGAAAAGTAATTCAACCCTCACTTCCAAGGTACAAGGAAAGGGAGGAAAAACTGTTTCTTTAGATTCCATCCTCCCCACGGAACCATTTGTCACTTTCCTCAGAGAGTCTGCATCAATCCCATCTGGACCACTTGCTAGAACAAACATGGTGGAAACGGAAGCTGGTAACATCCATCCTTGGTGTAGCAAGGAGGAGACTCTGGAAGCACGAAACCTCAATACAATACACCCTTCTGTGCCAGCGGATGGGGCCCTGAGCACTGCCCCTTCTTGGTCCTATGTCACCATAGCCAAGATGTGGAAGCAACCTAAATGCCCATCGATAGATGAATGGACAAAGAAAATGTGGCCTATCCGTACAATGGAATATTTTTCAGCCTTTAAAAAAAAAAGAAGGAAATTCTGCCATATGTGACAGCATAGACGGACCTCGAGGACATTACGCTGCGTAAAATAAGCCGGTGACAGAACAACGCGTATTGCGTGATTCCGCTTATATGGGGCATCTAAGATGGTGAAATTCATAGAATCGAAAAGTAGAGTGGTGGTTGCTGAGGGCTGGAAGGAGGGAGAAATGGGAACTTCCTAATCAGTGGGCATAAAGTGTCAGTGAAGTGAGATGAAAAATCTCTGGAGATTCTGTACAACATGGTACCTGTAGTCAACAATGATGTACTGGACAGTTAAACATTTATTAAGAGTGTAAGTATCATGTTGTGTGTTTTTTCCACGATATAACGAAGTAAGAAAACATGAACTCTAAATTGCCCTTGTTCTGATCCATTCACCCCTCCTGCTGTCTCTAGGCCACCATCCCTCCACTGGATTCTCACAGAAACCTCATTTCCGTCCTCTTATGAAATATTGAAAAACACGATGGTTCCCAGCTGGGCACAAAAGCTTGGAGAACAAGGGATAAACATTCTCCTCCTACTTCTTCGAACCACAGGAAAACACTTGAACTTCAGTTGCCTCGGAATTCTCTCCAGAGGAAGAATCCAGCCCCCAGGCAGTCTTGCTGAAGCCGCGAAGAGACTAAGAATCTCTTGAGGAGACAGAGCAAAGAGCCCAGGGAAACCCCTCAACTCCCCTGGCTTTGTGGTTTTTACCAAATAATCAAACACACATTTCCTATTTCTTGAAACATTCTGGGATGTGCCATTGCGTTTTAACATCATGTTTAGAGAACACAATATTTATCCATTAGCAGTTTTCTGTCAGTGCGTATTAAAATGACAGGCTAACGTTAATGTCATATCAAAAGTTCAGGAGCCTTTTGAGTTTGATATTAAGTTATTGAACGCAATTATTCTCTTTCTAAAAGCCTTTTATTTAGAACATCTGCTGTTACATTATTGGACCTAGATTTCATGGAATGTAAAAGACCTTTAATTTAGTTACATTTGTAAACCATAAATATTAGTGATTTATACCTCATAATCATTCTTCCAGTGACAGTTGCCAAACTATAACTTTATACAAAGCCACTTGTAATTTTAACAGACATTGAAGGCATTGCAAACTGTTGTTATGCAAACGTCTGCATACAAGATAGGAGTTCCGCCAGGTACCACGGTTCACGTTCCTATGTGGGAATCCATCTCTCACCATGGACCTTCCCAAGCTGCTTTCTCAGCATTTACCCCTTTCTTAAAGCAGGCAGTAGCTTCACCGTCCAAAGCTCATGTAGGCTAAATAAACACTGATACTGAGGCTGATTTGTGAATATCTTGCTCATTTTTCTTCTAAAATCATAAGCTACAATGTTAGGCTTTGTCTCTTTTCCTCTTGTTCTTTCATTCATTCAACAGATGATCCCTGAGCATCTTCTAGGTTCCAGACTAAACTTGGCTCCAGGGTTACCATTGTGAAAAATCCAGATCCCGTTTGTGAACTGCCCTTAGGAAGACTGTACTTTGAAAATGAATTTATTACAAGACCAGCAGAATTCATCACAACATACACCACTACAGCAGAGCTTACTCATTTGTCATGTAATATTATCATTTGCATATTCATGTTTTATTAGTTCATTGGAAGCACAATTAGCAAAATCGTCTTAAATACTTTAAAAAGTCCAATTCCTGTTGAAAGGACATATACGGCTGTCTGTAAGTAAATAGAGGTTTTGGAAGATGCAAGAAAATTGTGTCAAATGTCTGTCTCTGAAATTTGTTGATAATGACTCAAAAGACTTCGATTTCTCTTTAGCAAACTGTTGTTTTCTTCAGAAGAGGAAAAAATGCGTGTATCAGATGGAATGAGAGGTGTGCACAGTACGAGAATAATGCCTAACTTCATAGCAAGCCTTTATGGCTTGCTGATCCATTTTGATTACAGCTTGTCGACTGGTCGTACTGGAGCATATATACGATTTGTTCTCGTGCCCAGTCATTGTTCTTCCTTCTCCATTTTCTGCTCTTCTTTATCACCATAGTGTCTCCTTTTGGTCTAGTAACCTGTGTGATCTTTGCTCTCAGATATCATTAGCATTCCTCCTATAATTTCTCAGTGGTCTCACATCAGCTGTTTTTCACACATCTGAAAATTTGGATAAATAAATAAATGCACGGAGACCGATAGGCTTCTTGTAAGCAGTTCCCACCAACCAGTCATCTGTTCATACCAGCAATTTGCAAGTAATATGGTGTGACTTTCATATATTCCCTGCATACTTACTCTCACTGGACACCTGAAATTACATAATTGCATGAAAATTGTACCTCGCTCAACCTGAGGGAAACACATATCACTGGTTTATAGGGAGAGGTATTAGCAAACCCATAATCGTGTCTAAGGAAGTATAGAGAGAGTATTAGTGAGATTAGCATTTTCTGTCAAAAGTACCATTTCTGGATTTGCAGAGTATATGAGTCAATTGAAATATTCTTTGCACAAGTTATAAAGAGAAGAGAAGGTAGTATGGTGAGGTGGGAAGGGGTGGGCTTTATAGACAGACGGGTATGGATTAAAATTTCTATTTTGCTTCTTCCTAATATTAAGATAAGGCTCACCCAGCTTCACTTTTTTACCTGTAAAATGAGGATAATAAAACATATATCCTAATACACCACACAAAAAGGATAGTTTCTATCCTTTTTCTTCCTTCGAGGGAAAAAACAAAACAAAACATGTGTTTAAAATATGCACCACTCAACACCATCAGACAGGAATAATTTAAAGTACCAAGTTTGAGTTGATACATTTGGAGACGGAGACTATTAAATTTCCTTGTTCAGAAGAAACATAATTAGCATGATTAGTTTGGAATTTTTTTCATGCCAAATTTGCTTTCTAGTCCTAAAATAATGTTGTGCAAATTATTGGCAAGTTGTTTCGTGTTCATGCTTAATAAAAAGAGAAGAAAATCTTTTTCTTATGCTTAAATGCCTATTTAGTTCCATGTGGGCCATTTCCTTTGAACCGAATGCAAATGAGTCAGGGTTGCAGCTATTTCACAATCTTCCTTTAATCAAGATCACTACAAAGCATCAGCCCACTGGGTGATGGGTGACATAAATCATATTCACTTAATTCTGTGTTTCATTAAAGGATTTAGCACTTTTATGAACCAGAATATCTGGGTCAATGCCATAGAAACTTCGATCAAATTGCAGAGCTTATAGATTCAGTGATCTGTAGATCATCGTCTGAGATAAAGATGAAGTTCTGCTCCCCCGCCTCACACTGGCCTTATTAGTACATAGTTACCTTTCAAGAGTTCAGGGCTTTGGAAGGGGCCAGTTGGATCCTGGCCCCAGAATGTAAAGGAGAAATCCAGATCTCATAAAACGTTCTGGACATGGAAGAATAATCATCTCTGCATTCTTTTTTTCCCCACACAGTTGAAATACTTCTATGATTTCTCTATTTGCCTGTTTTCTCAACAATCCTAAAAGACAAAATTGGCAGTAAAAAAAAATACACTAAAGAATTCTGTCTAAATGTCCCTTTTCACTTAATACTGTCTACCCTGGGAGAGTTTTTTTTTTTCTTTTTTATTCCTATAAGATGAGTCAAATATGACAACCCAAGCCTGAAAATTTTCCCATACTTCCACACTTCAAGCACTTCTGTATAATATCTAAATATTTATATTTCCTTTTCAAATGACAGGCCCAAGAATGTTTCTGTAATATTCATGAGAACATAGAAATTGTTAAGCATCTTTGCCTCCTGAAGAAGGGAAATGAGAAAATCTGGGAAGAAGGATTGAGCCCAAAGTTTACAAAGGTTTCCAACATCTAAGTGGTTATCATCCAGTCTTGACTGGATTGTCTACGTTTTATAATTCCCTGGGCCTGACAGTAATTTGTGGTGGTGGTTCTCATTCTGTCTTGCTATTTGTGGTTTGGAAACAATAGATCCTTTTTCTTTGTCAATCTCTGCTACTTCTTCATAAAATTTATCTCATTAAAGCCATAGACCCCTAGAATGTGGAATTCTGGGGAACTCTCTTAGAGAGACTTTATTTCGACTCCTCATTTTGTTGTGGAAAAATCGAAGCCTTTGAATGGTGGGAAGACTCACCCAGGCCCACACTGCAGAGCTGGGACTAAAATGTGTAAATGGCAACGTCTGCATTTTCTCTCGAGAGCGAGCCTTTCACATTCAAGTTAGGAGACACGTTCGGGTCCTTGCTGATCATTCGCTTTTTAGCATCGGTATTAAGGCAAGTATCTGTTTAAATGTTAAGCAAAAAATAAGAATAGGACCAATTTGTGCTTTGCTTTGTTTTGGCTCCACTTAATTTCAACCAATCTCTAATATTTCACTCTTTATATTTTCTTTTTTCTTCTTGATACGAATTTTTAAAATTGAAATTCATACACACACACACACACATACATATAATTGTTCACTGTTTTGCTCTTCTTCCCCTTCTATGACCACTTCTCAAAGCCAAAATATCATCTGGGGCTTTGTTTCCCCACCATGTCAGAAAAACAAGTGTATTTTGCTCCTCTGGATTAGCTATAAAGAAACTAATTTTATATACACATATATAATTTAGCCTTAAAATATATATGTCCAGTCATGATACTGGCTGAGTGCAGGGATTATAATAGTTTGTATGGTTCATCAGCTGAATCATACTTAATAGCTGCATCATTTATAACACAGTATTTACACTTAGTGAATCAATTCATTTCTTAGTAAATGCTCAAATCGGTGACTGGCGTTTTTGAATCCAAATACCCAACGTTAAGTCTTAACTCCACTCCTTTCTAGCTCCCTGACTTAAGGCAAGTCATTTAGCAACACTGAGTCTCAGTTTCCTCAACGGTACAATAACAAGAGCAGTAGGAACAATAATGATCTTCTCACCCCTCTCACAGGGCTTCAGTATCACTACTCTTTTTATCTGTAAGGGAAGGTTGTGCCCTGGGATGCCCTGTCCACCGCTATCGCCCCCACTGCCAAAACACGTGCCAATTAGCTAAAATACACCAAAAGCTTCCCGGATCTATGCAAGTCAGGTACAGGTTTGACTTAAAACACTTTTGCGCTACTCAGCCCTAAAAAAGAACAAAAGAATGCCATTTGCAGCAACATGGATGCAACTAGAGAGTATCCTACTAAGTGATGTAAGTCAGAAAGACAAATACCAGATGATATCACTTATATGTGGAATTTAAAATAGGACACAAATTAACCTATCAACGAAACAGAAACAGACTCACGGACATAGAGAACAGACTGGTGACTGCCAAGGGGGAGGGGGTCGGGGGAGGGATGGGGTGGGAGGCTGGGATTAGCAGAGGCAAACTATTATATAGAGAATGGATAAAAAATAAGGTCCTATTGTATAGCACAGGGAACTATATTCAATATCCTGTGATAAACCAGAATGGAAAAGAATGTGAAAAAGAATATGTATGTATGTATGTGTATATATATATATATATATATATATATATATATATAACTGAATCACTTTGCTGTACAGCAGAAATTAACACAACATTGTAAATCAACTATACTTGAATTAAAAAAATTGATAAAAACCACTTTTTCTATACCATTGCTTATATTTCTGTTTTGAAGCAAAGTATGAAACTTTGAAGGGAAAGGTGACAAGATATCAACAGTGTTTTTTATTTTGCATCCGAGACATAATGGGATAGTACTCGTTAGTGTAGCAGAACCTCTTGTGAGGAGATATGTATTCAGCTCTAACCCCTGTCATGGCAGAAAACCATCAAATTGCCTCAACTCCAGATGATAAAGAATGAGACTGAGGAAGAAAGATCTGTCCTGAAAAGATAGTCATCCTAGAAATCCAGAAACTAGAAGGCCCAGGGGAGAGGTTAAGGCTACAGCCCAATCTTGTCTTAATTTTGTTAATCAGACTTTTGTTAGCACAGGACACTATTTGCAAACGCTGGAAAAAATCAGAGCCTGTGAATAGGGCCCGAGACACATCATTACTTTCATTATCACCGAGGAGCAATTTCTCAAGCTGACTTCCTAAAAGGCATTTGGGCTTCTGTCTCCTGTATGAAGATAATTATTTCTGTCACGATGAATAATTTAACCACCATTCCCAACTGCCACCCTCAGACCACTCACGGCTTTCAAAGAAGGAGATCACTGCTTTGTAACATAACAGCTTCTCTATTTTATGGACCTGGCAGAAAACGGAATGAAAGAAAGTGTTCCCAAACCTTCCATCCCCATTTGTTGGTGTCACTTGGCTTTTTCCAGTGTAGAATCACATTAGCACTGAATGTTTCCTTGGACAATGACAGGAGCCTGATTAAGTCAATACGGTGATCCAGGCACACAGAAACTACACAGAGTGAGGTTTCAGACCTGGATTTATCTCCTGATGAAATTATTTGCTTTAATCTCTCTTTACACCTCTCTAATTCTAGTGAAAATGTTGCCTAATAAAAGTCCAGGAAGTGAAGTTCTTGGCCTGGAGCCGTCCCACACTGGCTGGGTAACCTCACACCCCTCGGGGCTCTGTTTCTTCATCTGTAAAATGGGTCTGGTGACTTAAAAGACTGTTTTATTTTGAAACAGTCTCGAACTTAGGAAAAAAGTCATACCTTCAGTACAAAGAACTTTCCCTTCCTGAACCTTTTGAGAGAAAGTTGCCAACATGGTGCCAATGTGGTTCTCCATCGACCTGAATACTTTAGTGTGTATTTCCTACAAACAAGGGGAAAATCTACCATACAACCACCCAAATCAAAATGCATTCACATTTCACCAGTTCCTTCAATAACATCGTTTTTAGCGCAGGGAACCAGTTCCTAATCATATGTTGCTTTGTTGTGTTTCTTTAATTGTCACGTCATTCATTTCCTTCAATCTGGAACAGTGTCTAGGTTTTCCCTTGGCCTTCATGACCTAGACACCTTTGACTACTTTAGGCCGCTTATTTTATAGGATAGCCCCCAGTCTGGGTTTTCCTGATGTTTCCTCGTGATTAGATTCAGATCTTTGATGTCAACGTCACATCACACAGGGATGCTGTGCTCTGCTGACCGCATCCTATCAGGTGGTGCACGATTTTGGTTGTCACATCACTGATGTTGTTAACTTTAGGCACATGACTAAGGTGACCTCACCCTAATGATGTTTTCTTTCCATAATTGTCATGTACCTTGTAGAGATATATGCTGAGACTATGTCAATATCCTGTTCCTTATCAAACTTCTCATTTATTCATTTATTCCTGTCAATATGAACTCATACTGGCCCATTTTATTCAATGGGATGCAATTCTTTACCCTCGTTATTTATTTTGATATTTCAGCTGTCCCAGATTTGGCCCTTGGCAGCCCCTTCAAGCTACCTGCAGTGTCCTTTTGATATGCGCCTATTCTGTGAATACTTTCTTACTTTTTGGCACGAGACAATCCAGACTTACCGTGTACTCTCCCAGTCCCAAATCTGGAGTCAGCCATTTCTCCAAGGAACCCTGGACCCTGTTAGTAGATAGTAGTATTTAGAAATAATATCTGGGCACTGGGTGGGTTCATTGCACACACATGCACCCATGTTTATATCTGTATTTATCTATAGCTACATAGACAGTACTTTGAAAACCATATAGTCACACCGGTACCTCCAAATCCAATCTATATCACAGGGGTAATTCCGGTGTTTTGAGTTTCTTGTTTCGGGGGGGGGTAGTTGTCTCTGTTTTCAGCTTCCTTCTCTGGTAAGGAGAAAACTGGTTTCCATTATCCTTAATTCGCTTGTTCCTTTGATCAGAGACCCCATATATCACAGGTCTTCATGCTGCTGGCCCCCTCCCCTGTCCTGGGTCTCCTTCCTGGATAGATTCCCTCCTTCCTCCACTCCAGCTCTGATACTTGCAGACATGCTCCTTATTCCGCTAGGGTTCCAACGCCCCACGTGGACCATCCTCCTGTGGGGACACCCCTATCATCCCACTTGGGCTTCAACACTCTGCTCTGGACCACCACACCCTTCCCCATCCAGCTCTGCCAACTTGAAGGCTTTTGGACTGAAGTGGTCTAACAACTTTTTGGTCTTGCCTCCCTCCCAGGATGGCTATAAATGTTTGATGAAATAAGGGACTTTATCAATGAACACTTTGCAAACTGGGAAGAGGTTGATGTCCTGGCTGGAGAGTTTCTTGTAAGCTATTAAGTTTGTCAAGCACAGGGCCAGCTCTCTCGCAATGGGTGTCCGTGCACACCCTTCAGTGCTGCCTAGGTGCTCTGCTCTGAACTCCTGCACTCGCCAGCTTGGGGACCAGCCCTCAGATCTGTGCTCACATCTGCTCTCCCAGCCTCAGGCTTGGCACGAGTCCACTCTCACACCGACGTCCCTACCTCTACTACACTCTTCCTTTGCACCTTGTCTTCAGAACTGTCCCCAGAGGGCTTGCGTCAGATTCCTGGGGAAGATCAGAGCTTAAAACGGGCGTAACATGCTGACGGTGACATACAGCGTGTTCTTCTCATCTCTCAGTTAAGATAAAGCTGACTTCTGTAACAAACAAACAAACCCAAAAGAGAATATTTATTTCTCACTTCGATGAATTCCAAAATGAGTGTACATGCTAGGTGGGCGGCTGGATGAGTTGGTTGGGCTGCTTAACCAAATACCACAAACTGGGCGACTTAAACAGAAATGTACAGTCTCCCAGTTCTAAGGGTCAGAGGCCAAAGTGGAGGCGTCAGCAGGATTGGTTCCTCCTGGGGACTCAGGGGAGGCTCTGTGGAGGCCTATTCTCCCTGCATCTTCACGTCATCTTCCGCCCTGTGTGTGTGTCCAGTTTCCACTGTTTGTAAACACCAGTCATATTGGGTTAGGACCGACGCTAATGACTTCACCATAACTTGATTGCCCCTATCTCCAAGTGAGGTCACAATATGAGGTACCAGAGGGATTGGGACTTTAACATATGAATTTGGGGGGCACATAATTTAGCCCAGAACAGCAGCTGTCCTCCAAGTATTGGAGACCCAGTCTCTCTCAATCTCATGTCGATTGTACTGAGCAAAGGCTTCCAACGTTTCTGTAGTTGGGTCAAGCTGGTGAGAGGGAAAAGAGCTGCGAATATCAAACATCGGCAGGTTTTATGGGTCCCCAGCCTGGAAACAGAGCCTATTGCTGGCTTTCCACCGGCTAGAACTCAGCGTCATGGCAGACAGATGGAGCGTGTGGATTAACCGCGTGTCCGGAAAGGAGAGGAATGGGCTGTGGTGGTTAGTGAGGTAGTATCTTCCACATTGTGCTCTATTCCATGTCACCCAGATTACCCAGGAAAGACATTGTGATCAGGAAATTAAAATTAGCATGCTGGTGCAAGAGCGCCAAGGAGAAAACAAAATCAAAGCTACCATTTCTCTGCACTTCTCAGGACACTCTTGTGTGTGTGTGTGTGTGTGTGTGTGTGTGTGTGTGTGTGTGTGTGTGTGTGTGTGTGTGTGTGTGTGTGTGTGTGTGTGTGTGTGTGTGGTACGCGGGCCTCTCACTGCCGCAGCCTCTCCCGTTGTGGAGCACAGGCTCCGGACGCGCAGGCTCAGGGGACATGGCTCTCGATCCCAGCCACTACGCGGCATGTGGGATCTTCCCGGACCGGGGCACGAACCCATGTCCCCTGCATCGGCAGGCGGACTCTCAACCACTGCGCCACCAGGGAAGCCCTCAGGACACTCTTGATGTTTTAATGACCAATGTGTGCTCTGCTGACAAATGATATTGAAGAAAAGAGAGGGCGATGGTCGTCCAATACAGCCTGCACATTCTAGCACTTCGGAGATCCTGCTGCGGGGGGAGGTGAAAACCCACATCTGACCCTGGCGATGTTGCTGCTTCCTTTTGTGTAGCTGAATGGAAGGTTCAGACCTGGATTAGAAACCCTAGCCTTCTCTTAGGAGGTCATTCTTCTTTCCCTGGGGCTCCTGTTATCTTTATTTTATAATATTCATGATAACTGTAACCACCAGCTGGCTTGTGCTATAAAGAGCATTATCTTACAAAACTGAAATTCGCTGCTGGGGTTTTTTTCCAAACACCGTTATGCATAACAATATTTTTAATGGGGTGATTCCTACCAAGTGGTTCACAAAACTCTTGTCATTTTTTAAAGCAGAATTAAATAATACCAGGCAGCAGAGTGTGTAAGGCATAAATTACAGATGGCAGGAGGGCAAAGACATTGTGTGGTGAATAAAATAAGTCCTCAATTATGAGGCCAGTAAGAGACGTATGTGGAGGGAAAATGGAGGCCACGAGAGAGAAATGTTTTCAGATGACATTGAAATCGGGTTGTGAGTGCATGAGGCTCTAAGACCCGAGGGCTAATAGTGCACCTAAAAGAGGTCGTTACTACAGAAGAGAAGGATTTTCTTGGGCACAAAACGTTACTATAAAAATGTAAGCATTTAAAAAAAAATCTTCCACTCGATTGTATAGTCCTAAAAGGTCTGGTCATGTTCATAACATGAACAGAGCTTAGAGCTCATTATATATCTGATGGGTGGTCATGAAACAAAGTGTCATTCCTTCATCTTGATTGGGCAGCATTTTGTTCATACAACTACTATTTGCCCCTATGCTTTCTAAAAGACCATAAGCTCAAAGGCAACGTATTTGGTTTTTACACCCGTTTTTCTTTTTTCCAGTCCCCAGTGCTAAGCATACTACCTGGTGTGTAATAGCTGCTCAGTGACTATTTGACAGAAAAGGCAGGGGGGAGAAAGGAAAGTCATTCCATCTAAACTTGTAAAGAAAACTGGGAAAAGACAGATTTCCAACAGTGATGGGAAAATGATTAATAGAAAGTAAAGTTAGATTACTATCACACACTATATTCTGAAGGAAAAATGTCAAAATAATTAAATACTTAAAAGTAAAAATTACCTGAAATTAAGACGTGTTTAAATTCCAAAAAGCTTAAATATTTAAGAAGAAAAATTAAATGGAATCAAAAACTTCTAGAAGAAAATGACACCGTGATGGTAGTTACATCTGTAATATCAGGATAGAATGTATGTTCTAAGCATGATACCAAAACCAACAACTATAAAGGAAAGATTAACAATGACTACATAACACCCAAAATAAAATGACATGTAGAAAACTGGGAATATTGATAATACATATATAACAGATAAATTGTTTTAACTTTCTTACAGAATTATAAGTAAAAAGCTCTTATAAATCAGGTTGGACAAAAAGATGAAAATCTAAAGAGAAAAAATGTTAAAATGATTCATTTATCTTTACTTTTTGTATAATCAGTGTTTGCTTCATATGTTTGAAAGATTTTTTACAGTGCATGCGAAGTTAGTGTCATTACATCTTCTTGATTCATTCATTTATTTATCATTATAAAATATACCTTTTTAGTCCTAGTAACATTACTTGTTTTAAGTCTTTGCCATCTGATACTGGTAAAGCAATTCCACCTTTCTTAAGATTACTGTTTGCACGGTATATCTTTTCCATCCTTTAAGTTTTAACCTATAGCTATCTTTGTATTTAAAGTATCTATATCTATTTCTTATAGATACCCTATGTTGGATCTTGTTATTTTATCTAGTTTGAAAAATCTCTGCATTTTAATTAATTAATTTTATTTTTGGCTGCACTGGGTCTTTGTTGCTGCACGCAAGCTTTTCTCTAGTTGCGGCGAGCAGGGGCTACTCTTCGCTGCGGTGCACAGGCTTCTCATTGCGGTGGCTTCTCTTGCTGTGGAGCATGGGCTCTAGGCACGCATGCTTCAGTAGTTGTGGCACGTGGCCTTCAGTAGCCGTGGCTCACGGCTGTAGAGCATAGGCTCAGTAGTTGTGGCACATGGGCTTAGTTGCTCCGTGGCATGTAGGATCTTCCCGGACTAGGGCTCGAACCCGTGTCCCCTGCATTGGCAGGCAGATTCTTAACCACTGCACCACCAGGGAAGCCCAATCTCTGCATTTTAATTGGGCTGTTTAGACCATTTACACTTAGGATGATTTTGTCCTTCTCTTCTTTTAGTTTATCTGCATTTGCTCACTAATTTCAAATGCACATTTAATGTTTGTGTAATGACAAAACAGAAGTTTATGGTGTTATTGCAATGGCTATGCCAGTCTTAAAAAGTGAAATAAGAGTAGCATGGGGTGGCCAAGTGCTATGTGGAGCATTATTAAGATAAGCACCACGGATGTGACAGAGGCCTCACGTTTTTAGTCTGTGACGGTGGACAGATACTAAACCCAGGCCGTTGCCATCTGACCTCTTCCCAATTCAGGTTCTTCTGATGTGAATTATTTTGTCAGCTCCCTCAACCAATGGACTCTTCTTGATAAATCAGTTTTGAAAGGAAGCTACTTTCGGAAGAGCAACCAACGTTAATGATGACAGTACAGTGAAGGTAGGCTGAAATGACTTCATCTGTTGAGAATGTAAACTCCTTGATAATATTTAAACTCCACGAAGAGAAGCTGTCCACTGTAAAACATAAGCCCCTGATAACTTTGCCTGGAATGAGGGGTATCTGGCAGCTCTCAGTACCTGGTTGCTAACATGGATTTATTAAGTCATCACAGCAGGATACCCTTAGTTGGAATTCCTTGAGACCCTTTCAAATGTCTCACAGCCAAATACCCAGTAAGTACCCTTGAAAAAATTTGAGCTCTAGAACTGAATTGCTATGTAAACGAGGCTCGATGGCTGTGTGGAGTCTTCTAAGGAAAGATTCAAAGAATTGGGTTAATTAGCTTGGTGAGAAGAGAGTTGAAGGAAAATTTAATGACTATCATTAGGAATCTGAAAGATTATGATACAGAGGCTGTTTCCCAACTGTTCTCAGTAGCCACAGAGAGCAAAGCTTTGGATGACGCAAGAAGGATTTGAGTAAGACATGGCTAAGAACTTCTGGATTTGACACTGAAACAGGCTACCAGGGGATGAAATAGTTGTTCCTGGAAACCTTTCAGAATAGGTTAGACAACCCCCTGTTCAATTACCTGGCTCTAGTCCTGGATCAAAGAATTAAACAAATACCCCTTGTGTTTCTTCCATGGGGGATTTGTAGTTCTATTTTAATGAGCCAGTCAGTCTGTCAGAAGAATGTGGAAGAAACTCATTGAAATGGCCACAAAGTGCTTAGTGTTAATTTTTCTAAATATTACCTGTAAGAATGATAATAATTAAATGTAGAGCTCTATACGTTGCAGAGGTTGTGCGTTCTTAGGCTTTAAAAATGCAGCCAGTCAAAACACTTCTAATTGCAAAGAAATTTAAAACTAACACATATACTTCACACCCTGGAAAAAAAATTTCAAAATATGCTATCACCCAGGTCTCACCATGCAAATATCAACACTTTTGTCAACTGTCAAGCAATAAATCAGGTGAGTTTGTGTGCCCTTCAGTAAATACGCAGTCTCCAGTTCTGGCCACAAAGAGTAAAAGAGCTATGGAAGTTCATTTATTTCCCTGAACCATTGGAAAATGTCACTCTTTGTTTGGAGCTGTTCCAAGCGTTAGGGTGCAATTAGGTCCCAGTAGTCAAAATATTCCACAACAAGGAAACCAGCAAATGGGGTATTAACCACACCCTGGTGAAATTCCTCTTTGAAGCAGACTACTAGTGCATTCAATTAAAAACGACTTCAGTTTATTTAAGACTCAGCCCATGAAAACATTCCCCAAAGCTTTAGCTATGAATAGTTTTCTTGTGCACTTTTCCTGCAGCTTTCCAAACCTTAGCCCCAGGGCCCAAACATTCTGCATAAAGCACAAGATCTTGGAAGTGAGACTCCAGGGCCTGGAGGATTTTTTTTTTTTTTTTTTTTTCCCATCCTGCAAAGTGTTTAGGAAAGCAAGCTGCTAGCCAACTTTTGTGCCTCAGACTATTTCTAGGGTCCCAGAGCAGTAATTAGCAATTAGCACTGGCAACAAAATAAGGCACCAATATCTTTTGGCAAAGAGGCAAACACAACACGTGAGGCATTTAGCATTAGTTCACAATGATTAATTAATCAACTCTGAAATAAATAGCCATATTCAGTTTTGCCAGAGACTGTTTACTTCCAAATTATTCCGTCATTATCAGTAACAACCAATTTAGGGGAGGTATTATGGCATCAATTTTGTTAAAGTCACATTGGTGAAACTATTGTAAAAATAAAATGGCATATAGCTGTTAAAAGAGTTTTTCCTTATGTATTAATAGTGTATCTGTGGTAGATTTAATATTCTATGTCTTAAGCTGCAGTGCTTTACATATAGGGCTGGCAAAATATTAGCCAGTAATGAATCCCTCACTCTCACCTATTCTCATAATAAAGGCTTAAATAACATCTCTCTGCATTTTCAAAGACGTTTAGGCTTACAAACCATTGTTACCAAAATCTAATTCTTAAGCAATGTTATTAGAGTCATCCCTCAGTATTCTCAGGATCTCAGCAGATACCAAATCCGAGGATGCTCAGGTCCCTTACAGTATTTGCATATGACATATGAACATGTTCCTGTGTACTTTAAATCATCTCCACAATAGTTACAATACCTAATACAATGTAAATTCTATATACATAGTTGCGTGGCACATTTAAGCTTTGCTTTTTGGAAGTTTCTAGAATTTTTTTTCCCCGGTATTTTTGATCTGTGGTTGTGTCAGTATGCAAATGCAGAACTCGCGGATACAGAGGGCTGACCGTTATTATAATTTGCAAAACTGCTCAATAAGAAGCTTTGTAATAGATTTCTGCATGATTAATGGGTCCCTTTGAAAAGCAGAAAGAACAGTACATTTCCGTTTTTCCTAGTTTGGTTCTGGGTAAAAGGTGAGCAGGAAGCAGTTTCCACAGTGGCTTTCTCAGCTAATTAAGGATGATATAGGGCAGACTCTTGATACTTTTAACTGGCTGACAGAGAAGTTTTCAGGAAATAAGTGTTCAGCTACAAGAAAATCAGAACAGAGAAGGCCACAAATAGATTGGTTGCACATTTGTGAAATCAACGTGGAAAAATCTAGGTGTATCTTTTCTGTCACACATAAAAAAGAACTCTACCAGAAATCCTTAAAATAACAAACTCCTCTTGGTGTTAACCGTGTATTTGAATGTTGATACACAATTAACTTGGCAGGAATATACATCTTATGTAAGAAAGTGTGGCAGGGAGACAGTGGAAATTGTCTGTAATGTAAATAGACCTACATTCAAATTCCAGTTCTGAGTGTGGGAAATTCATTTCTGGGAACCTCATTCCTTGTCTATAAAATGGGTTAATAAGCTATATTTGCAAGGTTATCGTGAGGACGAAATTCCACAAGGTATGTGAAATGCAAGGTTTAGAGAAGGTACTCAATTAGTATTACAAATGTATCTCAAAGTACACTCCAGGGAGTGACCATAGGGGGAACTTAAGGAAATCCCTCGTTTAAGCCACCCACTGGGCAAATTCCAATTTATTAAGAATCTCTGTGGGGGGAGGGATAAATTAGGAGTTTGGGATTAATATATTGACAATCCTATATATAAAATAGATAACCAACAAGAACCTACTGTATAGCACAGGGAACTATACTCATTTTGTAATAATCTATAAGGGAAAAGAATCTGAAAAATATATATATATGTACATAAAACGGAATCTCTTTGCTGTACACCCGAAACTAACACAACATTGTAAACCGACTATATTTCAATGGAAAAAAAAAAAGAATCTTGCACAAGTCACACATTCTAAGTCTCTCTAAATCTCTTTTTGTCACTAAGATTTCTATCGTACTCTGCTGGGTGGGGACTTGCTTGTCTTCCGAATTAAAATGAGGAAAGAAATAAGGAAAGGATTTTTTGAAAGGAAAACTGATGAAGTTGTTTCAAGCTAACAAGAAATTATGATGGGACAAAGTCTCCAAGGCCCTGCATGGAAATCTTTTCCCATGAACATGCCCACGGGGAGAAATATGCCTTCCTTGTGGAGATGAACTGAGTGTTTATGTAGAAATATACAGAAGTCCAAGCCTGAGGGGACAAGGTTGGACACCGAAACCACACTGGGAGAACTTCTAAAAGAAGAATCTTCTCAATGAAGGTATGAGTTAAGAGCGCGGAAGGATGTGACTTGAACAATGGAAAACAGGGGTATGTCAGTTTCCCCTCCCAGCTTCTGCTTCCTTTTTTAACTGATATTTGCAGATCACATGCCTGCTATGTGGATTACGTTAAGCTCCCCGGTAACACTTTTATCTGCTTCTCCTTTCTTTATCATCAATGTCTCCTTTTCTCTGTTTCTTCTCCTTCACTTTCAAGCACCTTTGAATACCTCACATCTAAAATTCTTTTCGCCTGACTCCTGCTTTCTCTCTCTCTCTCTCCCCACAGAGTCCTGTTCCAGAAAGGAGGGCTTAGGGGATCTGTCTCTTCCACCTCTTTTCAGTCTGAGCCTCTAACACATGCTATTGGAGCTGCTGGGAGAAAGACTGTTTTTGCAGAAGAACTTATATAGATAGAATCAGATGCTTTCCTTTGTCATAAAATTAAAAACTTATCATTATCATTATTATTATCATATGTCTTGGCTAGGAAGCGCTGAATACATGTGCTGCTTAAATGCAGGGAGCGGTGATGGTGATTCATGTTTGTAGGTTGTCTACCTAGTATCCATTTTCTCTCCGAGGAGAATTCTAATTCTCTTGAATTGAGCCCACCTGCCTTGCACAACTTTGTTCTTCAGAGGAAGGTGACGTTACCCACTGGGAAAATAAGCTCCCTCAGCCTCCCACCTCCCCACACCATCCCATTACTCCGCCATTTGTGTTGTGTCATTTCCTTTGTGACCCTAATCAGTCCGGGGGAGTATGCCATCCAGGTAGGTTCAATCAGAACAAGAGGAAAAAACAATTAAGATTCCATGATTGGTGACGAGGTTTCACGGTCTCACCTACTTTGTGGAAACCATGTTGCCCTAGTCCTCTTGCAACTGTGACAAGCCCCAGCCTCCGGAGGAAACTCACACACTGAGAAGGGAAGAGCCGAGAAATGGGAAGAAACTAGTGCAGGAGTGACGTGGTTGATCCCCTGAGGCAACCATCCTGGAGATTGTCCGGCCTTCGGACTTCTCTTCTAGTGAGAAAATCCAGTCCTCCTACTGCAGGGATGGACAGACTTTTTCTATGAAGGTACAGTTAGTAAATAGTTTAGGTTTTCACAGGCCATACAATCTCAGTTCAACTGTGCCATTGTAGTGGGAAAACAGCCATTGACAATCCATAAGTGAATGGGCATGTTCGTGCGCCAATAAAATTTCATTTACAAAATCAAGTTTGGGGTCGATTTGATCCCACTGAGGATTTTCGTTAATTTCAGTCATCCTGACAGGTCAACTAATCCCAGACCCCTGAATGCATTACCATCTTCTGATAGTGATTTTAAATATTAAAAAAAAATCAGTCCCAACCATTGATCCTTTTTTGTTTTGTTCGTTGTATTTTGAAATATTATGTTATTTTGAATCCTTTTTGAAGTATGAAAGGTATAAATTCTTTCAAAACACAGACAAATTGATAGAATTCCTTATGCAATTAGTTATTCTTTCTTCCTCCTGAATCTTCCAATGTTCTCTCTCGTTCCCCTCAGCATTTGTACACACTCAAGAATCGTTGACCTTAAAATACCCTTAACTTCTCATTTACTTTGGCTAATGCTGCAAAATTCTTATTACCATCTAATGACTTCTAAATTCAGCTCTAACCTGTCTTTTGAGCTCCGATTGGCATAGCCAGCATTCTAGTTCATATTTCTGATATCTCAAGAGCATCTCAAAATGGACTCAGGTATGGCCCTACCAACCATACAGTCCTACTAGTCGACCCTAGGACTCAGAGTTGAGACCATCCTCTTTTTCAACCCCTTCCTCCATTAATTCATAAACATGTCCTCTTGATTTTGACTCCAGATTACTTTTTTCTACTTCATCCACCCCAACCCAGGTCCCAGCGAATCCATTTCTTGCCTAGACAGCTGCAATGGTCTACTAACGGATCTATCACCTTCTTCTACTCTAGTCCCACCCAAATTGCTCTCAAGAGTAGTCTTCTCAAAATACAAATGTAATCATATAACACTCCTTGGTTAAAATTCTTTTGTGGCTTTATTGCTCTTAGGATAAGGACCAAAGTCCTCACCATGACCTAAAACTTCCTGCATGGCTTTGCCCTTCCTGTCTCGCAGGCTTACTGCCCATCCTTACTCTATGTGCTCCGCCTCTGAGCTCCTGTCCATCCTTTGCATGTTCCATGCTCTTTCCTGTTACAGGCCTTTGACTGTGCCCATGGGACCACTCATGGTTAGGCCCTCAGAAAGGGGCAGGGAGTGACAAGAGTTGACAGATTCTTTTATATGCAAGTCCCCACATTGCCAGCCACTTAATCAATGTTTATTGAGTGTTTTGTGACTTCTCTCTCCTTCTCTTTCACCTTTCCTTCTAAATTCAGGATGTTTATTAAGCATTTTCCTTGTGGAAGACCACAGTTAGGCAATTTGCAATGTAGGATGGCATTGGTGACTCATCTAACTTGAATTCCATAGCGTACGTGCTGCTAATAGTAGTAGTTAGAGGCAATAATAATTCTTAACAATGCTGACATTTATCAAAAATTTATTATGTACCAGGCACAATACCAAGTCTGTGGGCTACTCTAGCCCTCAGAAGAATACTACTATGTGAAAGTTATTATCACCATTTTACAGATAAGGGAACTGGAGCTTAAATTTTCTCAAGGTCCCACTACCAGCAAGTGTCTGAAATATGATACAAATCCCTTCAATAGGACAGCAGGTTCCACATTCTTAGTCCCTGCACCGTACTGTCTCCTAAGCCTCATTGTATATTTCTTGGGGGAAATAAAAGTGAAGTTTGGAACAGAGAAAGAGACAATCTTTTTTTTTTTAACATCTTTATTGGAGTATAATTGCTTTACAATGGTGTGTTAGTTTCTGCTGTATAACAAAGTGAATCAGCTATATGTATACATATATCCCCATATCCCCTCCCTCTTGCATCTCTTTCCCACCCTCCCTATCCCACCCGTCTAGGTGGTCACAAAGCACCGAACTGATCTCCCTGTGCTATGCGGCTGCTTCTCACTAGCTATCTATTTTACATTTGGTAGTGTATATATGTCCATGCCACTCTCTCACTTTGTCCGAGACAATTTTTTTTTTTAGAGATTTCAGACCAGGACTGTCTCGACCAGTGTTGGGATTTCGCAGGTCTGCGCGGGAGACACAGATGTCTCCTGGGTTAAAAGTGGCTCTAAGCGAGTCCAACAGAATCTGTAGACTTCTCACTTTTCTCTTGCTGCTTTCAAAGTTGGGACCACTGGGAAAACTAAGTCCCTTTCCTCCCTCAAATACAGTAAAACAAAGGAATACTCTGCAGTGATGGTATATTCTTTATCCAACATGTTACCTGAAAACTAGGTTCGCCTCTTGGTGGATGTCCAGCTGATAGACACAACCAAGCCGGAGATCAGGTGGAGGAAGGATTTATGACTTACAGCAAGTGAGGAGAATACCAGGATCTTTCCCAGAGCAGTGTCTCCTCAACGGCAAAATTGGGGAAGTTTTAAGCTAAGGGTACATGCATATTCATGAAGGGACTGGAGCAGAGGAGAATTCAGCATAGAATTGGCGCAGAGGTTGACAGAGTCCAAGCCTTAGTTGGTTGAAGTCAGGAGGGTCAACGTCATCATCTGTCCTCCACGTGGGTGGGGACCTTAGTCCCTGCAGAACTCAAAGATATATTATGTTGTATATCCCTTGAGGAGGAACTAGGACTCTGTTTTTATTGCTGAACTATTGTTTTTGACTGCTTTTCCTTTGTTCCTGCATTCCCTTGTTTCCTTTAAGAACATTGATGAAGAAGACTTGTTCAAGGGCAAGCACTGTGGCCAGGCTTAGATTACAAAATGGCTTAGACCAAAATGGTCTAAGAAAGCTGGTTCTCTTTCTCCTGGGGACCCCCGAACCTATCTGCTTACAGAGATAGTCCTTAGTATTTTCAGAGCAACTGTGGTGCTTTAGTATAATATGGTGATTCTGCTTTTATCCAGGCACTGTGGGAGTGATTCAGATGGGTGATTCGGATGCTGGACTTGACCTCCAGGTGGTGAAGCGGGAGCCACAGGCTTCCCTCTTCCAGACAGTGACCAGTCCAACCCTTTGCCCTAATCTCCATTCACCTGTTAGCCCACACCCAAAGGGAAGAACCCATATTATTTATTGCTGAAAGGATGGGTGAGCAATAGTTAGTGACCTCTTGTCAAAGGGGTACTTGAAATCACCAAGCAGCAAGATCACTGCGTGTGCTAGAGACAGCAGTAATTCTTTGCAGAAAGGAGGTGAAATGATTAAACAGACAGGTCAAGGGATAAAGTGGAGTAAGTAGATGAGTGGAGATTTGTGGGTGAAACATCAAAGCCCAGGCTTCCATTTTCCCACCACTGCTGTCAGGAAGCAATTGCTCCTTTGTTCATTTAAATGACAGGCTTTTAAGAGCCAACCTCAGCCATTAATGTTAAACAAAAGCCCCACTTTGGCTCATCCCTGGTGGATCGAGCTGCTTCCATGAAACAGCAATAAATCGAACTGGTTTCCCCTTGGAGGAGAGGGTTGTCCCTCCCCTCTCAGTAGGCTTGGGAGGTAAAGGGCTTTTTAAAAAATTAACTAATTAATTAATTATTTATTTTTGGCTGTGCTGGGTCTTCATTGATGCGCGCGGGCTTTCTCTAGTTGCGGTGAGCGGGGGCTACTCTTTGTTGCGGTGTGCCGGCTTCTCATTGTGGTGGCTTCTCTTGGTACGGAGCACGGGCTCTAGGTGAGCAGGCTTCAGTAGTTGTGGCGCACGGGCTTAGTTGCTCCGCGGCATGTGGGATCTTCCCAGACCAGGGCTCGAACCTGTGTCCCCTGCATTGACAGGCGGATTCTTAACCACTGCACCACCAGGGAAGTCCCAAAGGTTTTTTTGTTTTTTAAGGAAAAGAGTTGATGAATCTCATTTTTGCAGTCTTCAAAACGTTTGAATAAGGAATGATATGGAATCTTAAGTCGTTCTTTTTTAAAAAATTTTATTGGAATATAGTTGATTTACAGTGTTGTGTTAGTTTCAGGTATAACAAAGTGAATCAGTTATAGATATATTCATACATATATTCATAGGTATATCCATATATATATTCATATATATTCACATATATATTCATATATATATTTATTTATATATTCATATACATATTCATTTATATATATATATATTTTTTTTTTTCAGATTCTTTTCCCATATAGGTATTACAGAATATTGAGTAGAGTTCCCTGTGCTATATAGCAGGTCCTGGTTGGTTATCTATTTTATAGTATTTATTTTCCATTCCTTATTCTGATCTTTTTTCCAGATTCTATCTGACCTTCCCAGCTCTTTGCCCTCCTCCCCTACACACACTCCCAGATTCTTCAACACCGATCACAGCTCCATTTATGCCCAGGGACCCAGCCAACATCACTTGCAAGGATGTCTGAGTCTCCTAGGGGTTCAGTTCCTGGGGTCATTCTCTGTCCTTCAAAGTCACAATGAGACTGTTTCCAGTGGTCCCTGGGGGAATGAACTGAGACCAATTAATATTTTTCAATGAATATGAGAGGCTCGCTCTTCTGGCTGGCATTACCCATCTCTAGACCTTACTTCCTCCCTCATGGGATACCCAGGTCTGGGATTACAGTCCTCAGTGGGCCAGGAGAACTCAACTTGACTTTGTGCCGACAGCAAAAGGGGAGTCTGGGCGTTGTTTTCCACATTTGTATAAAAGGAAGATGACTCACATCCCACGTGCCAGGAAAGGCCCTCAATACCAGTTGCTACACAGGGCAAACCAGCAATGATAGCGAAGGTGGTCTCAGTCTTACAAAAGAGAAATGGCTCCCAGAAGTGGTTCTGAAATCCCCCAATGGCCCAAAAGCAATTCTTTTTTAAGTTCCAGATGATCAGATAAAGCATCCTTAGAAAGTCAGCATTCTGGACAAGACGCTCACACTTGGAGTCTTCAGAAAACCTAATAAATGACAGTGTGGTGCTCTTAAATATTTATATGAGAAGGTGAGAACCTGCCAGTTTCCTCAGCTAGAGGCAGCGTAGTTGATGCCAAATATGATGCATCCTATAATATTCTTTCTCAGAGGGACTCTACTGCTGGTCGTAAATCAGTGCACTGGAGTGAACCAGACGCTTTTATTTGTTTATAATCTCTCCCCCAGTTGTTGCAAAGTCATTTTCATTTTACTTGCAAGAAGGTTCTGCTTGGTGCAGCACAGACCCCCTTCAGCCACGCATGCTTTCTTCAGTCAAAAAGATTAGGCTTATCAGACCAACACGATGAAAAAAACTGCAATGAAACTAGTATATTAAAGACCAGTACGACATAATGGTTAAGAATCTAGACTCAGTTGTTTCATTGGTCTACATTTCAGCTGTGTCCTTTACTAAATGTGTCAGTTGAGTAAATTATGCTCTAAGACTCAGTTTCCTCCACTGTAAGATGGGGATGATAATAAGGGAGTATGTGGAAATGGTCCTCCCTCAAAGTTAGCTATTATTATTATTATATCTAGAAACCCTCCCATTTATGAAACCAGCTTCTACACGTGGGGAGATTAGAGTTTCTCTGTCTTGGCATTATTGACATTTTGGACTAGATAATTCTTTCTTGAGGTGACTGTCCTGTGCATTATAGGATGTTTTGCAGCATCTCTGGTGTCTACCCACTCGAGGCCAAAAATGTCTCCAGATAGGTATTGCAAATATCCCTGGGGGACAAAATTGCCCCCAGTTAAAAACCACTGGAGTATATTTTTAGATAGATAGATGGATAGATAGGTAGGTAGATAGATAGATAGATAGATATGATGGAAGGATATATAGATTGATTTAGATATAAGATATAGATAGGTCCATATCTATCTATCTATATCTTGGTGGGAGTTAGAAAAATTAAACAAATAATACATGTAAAACACTTCACATAGTACCCACCACGATGAGCACTTCGATAAATAGTAGTCATGATTATTATGACAATTTATGAATTTCTTGTTCCCATGTGATTTAAGGTTACATATGGCTTTGACTTGCCGTGGTACCGGTCCTGATAGAGGATCTTTTGGCTCAAACCCCTGGCCTATGCTGACTATAGTTTCTGAGTCCTTTGTTGAGTTTTGAGAGAGAGGGCGCGAGAATGTGATGGGTCACCGGCTCTCCATGGCTGCGTGCCCTCCCAGAGGCTGTGACCAGGGGAAATGGAGCTTCAGGTCTGAAGGCTGCAGTGAGTTTTGAGTCAGGTGATTTCTTTAGCTGGAGCTAGATTCAGCGGGGCAATGACAAGGGCCTTGAGTGCAAAGCGGAGGAGAAATAATCGCGACTCAGAGGTGTCTGGAAGGCCTGTGGTTGCTGCGGGGAGGTGCACTCAGGAGGACATGGTTGCCCAGCGCTGACAATGGAAAAGGATAGTGCACAAGTTTACCCACCACGGGCATCCCCACAGATACCACCAGGACACCCTGGAATGGGACTTGGCCAACTGGAAGGGCACAGCCCAGCAACACACTTGAAGACCACACTAGGTCAAGGCTCTCTTCCCTCCACCAGATTCTCTCAAGCCCCAGACATTGTCTTAGGGCCAAATAGAGGGAAGGATAAAACTGAAAGAACTAGAAATTTTCCCAAACGACTAAGTTAAACCTGAAGCCAATGTTCAAATCATGGAATCACACCAACGGAAGGGAAGTGGGGCCTCCTAAGAGGAGCTGCACAGACTATAGAAACTACGTTTTCTTGATACGTCTGAGGGTTCTGATGTTCTAACCCTATCCCATTTATGGGAGCTTTATCTGCCAAAGTCCTGCCAAAGTCCTGGAGCTGTCTTAGTCAGTTGCCAGCTTGAGAACCCCGTAACTGTCCCATAACCATATACCCGAGTTGAAAGAACATACAGCAAGTCCCCTACATATGAACTTTCAACTTGTGAACTTTCAAAGATGCGAACGTGCGTTTGCACGTCCAATCACGTAAGTCAGTTCAAGTGTCTGGTGTACATTGTCATCTGTGTGCCTCCTCTACAAGTGGTTGTGCTTTTGTGTGCTTTACTATACAGCACTGTATAGAGTACAGTAGTACAGTATCTTTATTTCAAGCCCAGGATGTCCAGAAGCAAGCGTAAAAGCAGCAGTGATGTAGCTGGTACTCCTGAGAAGCGCCAAGCAGTAACAATGGAGACCTATTACAGTGCAGTCCTATATAGCTGATTGTGTTAGTTGGGTACCTAGGCTAACTTTGTTGGACTTACAAACAAATTGGACTTACAAATGTGCTCTTGGAACGGAACTTGTTCATATGTAGGGGAGTTACTGTAAGTTCAAAAATCCAAGAGTTTGTGACCTGACTTGCACCCCACTAATGGGATCTGAGAAACCGGGCAGTTCACAATTCCTCTCCCCTCCCTCTTCGCTCTCTGTGAAATGGGCCTGTTCATTGCTGTCCTGCCTTCCATCAGAGGCCATTTGAGAGGCTCACAGCAGACACAGTAAAAGTGCTTTTTAAGCGCTATAGGATCATAAAAGTTTGAATCATTGTGTCTGGCATATGGTGAGCTCTAAATAAATATTTAACAGTAAATATAAAAGTATTCAGCATTTCAATTCTATGGGCTTTCACAGAATGTGGCTTTTCGCCTATAAATAAAATGTAGATAGGTTTGAGAGAAGAAGGAAGACACTGTCACTGCATTTTAATATCTGAAGCCTTATTTGCAATAACAAATCTTCACACATTAGAGCTGGAAAAACCTGCAGGATGAATTCATCCAAGTTCCTCATTTTCAAGGTCAAGATGCTATGTCTCAGTCAAGGTCAGCCCCATGCACAAGGTCTCCTGGTCCAGTGAGCTCTCAACCACACCACAGGGTCATTTTTCTAGATGTCCTCTTATAAGTAAAACAGAACAAGAATGAGTCGTTTATATTTGGTCTTTTCAGATTTCAAAATGCATTTCCACATAGTATTATTTCCTTTCGTCCTTTATAATGTGGAGAAGAGATGTCATGACCCAGGCTTTGTCAACAACAAGGAGAATCAAGTTCAGGTATGCAAAATAACATGGTCAGGAAATGACAAATTGCATGTAAAGCTCTCTTCCCAGCGCTCATGCTGTATGGAAAATGTCTACAATTTTCACAAAGGGAGCGGAAGAGAAGAGTTGATTCCTCGAATACATTAATGACCAGACAAGGCCATTGAGCAGCATTTCTGGGTCAGAAAAAAACAAGTGAGATTTTCTTGGTTTTCGGAGGAACACATCTCAAGGAAATTGAGGCCACGGTGGGTGCTGACTTTAATTAGAGGCACTGATGCTTTGCACGTTTATTTAGAGAATATACATGGCTTGAGTCGCCGACAAACCACTCTGTCCATGTGATCAGATTTGGTATTTATTGTCCCTTGGAGTGAAATGGTACCAAATAGACTGTGTTAGATGATTTCATCCTGATTTAACTGGAAGGGCTAATTTGTACTATTTAAAGGCAAATTTCTTTTTTTCCTCATGGGACGTACAGTAAACCAAATGAAGGGGCAACCTGCGGCACAGAACAGGCGGCCCTGGAAAGATGCCGGGCATCAGAAAAGTTCAGTGAGAGACAGAGTTCACCAGGGACACAGTTCTAGATTCTCCTTCTTTTGTTATCAGTTTCTGGGGACTTTGAAAAAGGAGTAGTTTGGCGTTTTTCAATAACTTTTGAGAGAGTCATTTGTTATCCATTCAATGAATATGTATTGAGCATCTATTTTGTTTTATGACATCATTGGGAACAAGATGAGCTTATATTCTAGTGAAGGGAGCAGGTACTAGTAAATAACTAAAAGCAAAAAAACCCTTTGAAAAGCAAAAACAGAAGGAAATAAATCGGATGATTTGATTGACAATGACAAGGAGGGAAGAAGGGCTACTCTCTGGAACAATAATGATGGTGAAGCTGAAGCGTGAGAAGCAGCCATGGGAAGAGCTGGGACCCGAGGGTTCTAAGTACAAGGATGAGAAGGGTAAAGACCCCAAGGCAGAAACAGTGAGTGAGGAGGAAAAGTATCAAGGGGCCTGTGTGGCTGGAGGGTGATGAGAGAGATGGCACGGGGTTCAAGATGAAATTGGAAAGATGGGCAGGGCTGTGATCGTGTACAGACATGTTCAGGATATAGATTTTAATTTTTTAAATTTTATTGAAATATAGTTGATTTACCATGTTGAATTAATTTCTTCTGTATAGCAAAGTGACTAAGTTATGCATATCTGTATATATTTTTTTCATAGTCTTTTCCATTATGGCTTGTCACAGGCTACTGAATATAGTTCCCTGTGCTATAGAGTAGGACCTTGTGGTTTATCCATCCTATATACAATAGTTGGCACCTGCTCATCCCAAACTCCCAATCCTTCCCACCTCCTCCCTCCATCCCCCTTGGCAACCACAAGTCTGTTCTCTCTGTGAATCTGTTTTTGTGTCATAGGTATGTTGATTTGTATCATATTTTAGATTCCACATATAAGTAATATCATATGATATTTGTCTTTCCCTGACTTACTGCACTTAGTATGATAATCGCTAGGTCCGTCCATGTTGTTGCAAATGGCATTATTTCATTCTTTTTGATGGCTGAGTAATATTCCATAGTATATATGTACCACTTGTTTATCCATTGATCTGTCAATGGACATTTAGGTTGCTTCCATGTCTTGGCTGTTGTAAATAGTGCTGCTATGAACATAGGGGTGCGTGTATCTTTTTGAATTATAGTTTTGTCTGGGTATATGCCCAGGAGTGGGATTGCTGGATCATTCTGCAACTCTATTTTTGGTTTTTTTGAGGAACCTCCATACTTGGGGTTAAAGTGTAGACTGGATCGCTTTCAAAAGTCCTCTCCACCTACTAGAGTTAATGACTCTAGGACTTATAGAATATATGCAAAGGAAACAAATACTTTTGAAGAACTAATTGAAAAAAATACATTTGAATATAAATACACCGCAGAGGCTAAGCCGACAAGCCCAGGGTGGTGGCTGGTTCCTTTTGTAGAGTAGAATTTATGTAGCCCTAAGATTCTGAGTCAAGAGTTTGCTTTTTTTTTTTTTCCTTTGGTTTTCTCCTTTCCCCATCATGGGTCTAGTAAAGTGGATTACCTTATGTCAGTCCCCTAAAGGCCCTTGGGTGCCCTAAGGATTCTAAATGACAGAGGCGAAGGTTGGAACGAGCTGTGTCACAGGCAGAGAGGGTGGCTTCCTTTGCTCTCTGTGTGGCCCTTAACTTCCATATAATCATGCCTCTTTATTCTCTCTGCTCCTTTGCTTGGGTTTTTCTCTCCCTTCACTCTTAGACATCACCGATGTGCAGATGCTCACAGACACCTATAGGTGGCAGCAACCTTCTGAAACTGACAGAGGAAGATGGATTTCTATCTTTCACACACTTTCTTAGGAGCCCTGGGCAGGTGTAGATCAGGTGGTGGGTGAATGTTCACACAAACTGTGCATATTCCTTTCCAAAGCAAGGAAGTGGCACCGTCCTGGTACACATTAAAATATTTGTTATTCTAAATTATTCTAAATTAATATTCAGGGTGGAGGGAAGGACGGTTGCAGTTCTCATCCTTTAAACTTCTGGTTGACATATATTTAAAAAAACAAGCTGTACCCCTTGTGTGTGATTGTTGCTTCTAACATAGGTTGAGCTCTTATCATTTCCCAGCACCTGCAAGAAGGACAGAACTGGCCAGTCCACTACGGTCTGCAGTCAGTTAAGTACAGATATCCAAATAGATGTATCTCCCCCTACACCTTAAAGATAATTTATGTGGAGTAAACAGCACAGTGATCAATTTGCCCCAATACAGTTGGATCTGCCTGATAAGAGTATGTCACAGAAGTCATTAAACATAGAGCTTCAATGATATCCCATCAAAATATGGTCCTTTACGAGAAAAATCACTAATACCAGTGCTACTGAGTTTGTCTTTCCACATTCAATCTTGCCATCTCTGAAGAGCTCTGCAGTCTGCAGGAACCAGTGGACCATCCAGGAAAACTCTGTCCACTCTGGGGGGACAGCCGACAGCAGTTGGGACATTTGTTTAAGTATTTCACTGACTTGAGCACACTGGAAAATTAGAGCGAGTGTTTTTCATTTAAAGCCAGGTTCCAGAAAAAAACCTCTCCATAGCCTCATAGGGGGTATATCAGCAGCCTTCCAACCCCCTGCACCCTGCAACACTCGCAGTCAGGCTCCAAGTTCTGATTTAAGGCAGTGATGGAGACACTAGCGTAGGCTGACATGCACCATTCTCTAAATGATCTGCATGAGTATTTCTTCTAAATATCTTATATGTACGTTTGAATAGGTAATTCACACACATAGTTTAAACAAGTTAAAATATATTAAAAGGGATGCAGTGAAAAGACTCCTTCAAATGCCTACTACCCATCTGCAGTTTATCATTGTCGTGGATTTCTGATGTCTCCTTCCTAAGTAGGAATGCATACAAATAAAGTTAAGTATATATTCTTTTCTCCCTTTTTAACACCAAAAGGAAAACTCTAATCACGTTGTTCTTCATCTTGCTACTTCAGATAATACTATAGCTCGGACATCTTTCCATATCAATATATAGAAAGTTCCTTTATTTGTATTTGTCAAAGTAGATGCCCTGTGTTACTAACCACCTCACCATGCATAGATATTTTGTTAATTTCCAATCTTCGGCAATTACAGACAGCGCTGTAATTCTTGTGATACATCTTTTCAATATCTGCCGGGACATCTGTGAGATAAGTGGCCAGAAGTGTAATTGCTAAGTCTAAGCGTAGATGTCTTCTTTTGTGTCTTTGCTATGGACTGATTGCTTGTGTCCTCCCAAACCTCATATGTTGAAACCCTAACTCCCAATGTGATGCTATTTAGCGGTGGGGACTTTGGGAGGAGATCAGGTCATGAGGCAGAGCTGCTTTGCTCCTTCCTCCAGGTGAGGACACAGTAAGAACACACCGTCTATGAACCAAGAAGTGGGTCCTCATCAGACATCCTCACCAGACACCAAGTCTGCTTGCTGGTGCCTTGATCTTGGGCTCCCAGCCTCTCCAGAACTGTGAGGAATAAACGTCTGTTGAGAAGCCACCCATTCTGTGGTGTCCTGTTACAGCAGCCCAGATGGAATAAGGCAGTCTTTTATTCCTGTTTTACAAGTCTTCTCCACCTCAATCTTGCACATTTTGTGTTAAGTTTTGTCTATGTTTTCTTTGGATTACAATTATAAAAGAGGTCTTTGCTTCCATTCTATCTTCTAATGGGCTACTTACTCTTCATATATATGAGTTATTGATTTCTGTATAATTTTGTACTTTAGTAATTCTCTTATAGTTTTAAAAATTGATTAATTGGCTCATTTTAGTTTTCCAAGTATTCAGTTATGTTGTCTTCTGCATAGAATGATGGTTTTATATTTTCTGTTCCATCTTTAAATCTGAATTTTTTTCTTTTGTTAAATATCATATTTAATTCTACAGTGAAATATTAAATAATAATGATGTTGGTGGGCAACCTGGATGTGATTCTGATATTTAATGGGAATGTCCCTAGTGCTGGCTTTTGAACTGAGATACACATATTTTATCATGCTAAAGTAGTGTCCATGTATTCCAACTTTATTGATTATTTTCATCAAGAATGGTTATTGAGTTTTTAAAAATGTCATTTGAGAGACTACGTAGAGAAACACAAGATTTTTCTACTAATATGATAAGTTAGATTTCCAACTATTGAATCATCCTTGAATTCTAGGCTAGGTCTAACGTGATTATAATTATTTTAACGTGTTGCTGAATTCCATTTGTTAATATTTTAGTTATGGTTTTGGAATTACTATTCATAAATAAAGTTTGTTGATAAGGCTTTTAAAAATTTCATCACATTTTGGTATTAATATTATACTTGCTTTAAAAAAATAATTTGGAGAGTTTTTTTAATGCTCTGCAATAGTTTCCACAACATTGAAATTCTCTGCTCCTTAGTTTTGGTAGCATTTCCCTGTGAAGCTGCCTACCTCTTTGTTATCTCTCTGATTTTTCTATGGAAATAAGTCATTTTACATTTTTCTCTATTTCATCTGGTGTCAGCTTTGGTAAGTTACATTTTCCTGGAAAATTATCCATTTTTTCCAGGTATTGAAATCATCTTCAGAATTGAGCAAAGTGGTCTCATAATTTTCATTTTCTCTGTTCCTTTGGTATACTCCCTTTTGTTTCTTATTTTTTTATATTGAATTTTTACCCTCTGTAAAAAGTAGCTTTTCCAGTAATTCATATATTTTTCTTATAAGTAGTTTTTGAAGTTATTTATTGGTGCTACATTTTTTCTGTTTTCTAACTCGTTAAATCCTTCATGAGCCTTTAATAGCCTTTATCATTATTAAAGGCCAACGTTGAAGGTCTTCTCCTAACTTTTTGTGTTTTTTTCATCATTTTTGACATATGTTTTTAATGCTATGAAGATTTTATTGTGCACTGCTTTAGCTATTCCCTGTACGTTATCATAGGTAGTGTTTTTGTTATAATTATATTTTAGACGAGTGCTATCCAATAGAACATTCTGTGACAGTGGAAGTTTTCTGTATCTGCCCTGTCTAGTGTGATAGCTACTAGCCTCTGGTAGCTATTGAGCTGTTAAAATGTGGTTTGAGTGTGTGAGAGAGAAACTCAATTTTTAATTTAATTTAATTTTAAGCAGCCACCTATGGCGGATGTCAACCATATTAGACAGAGCCTATCTAGACACTTGATAGTTTTCATTTGTATTTCATCTTTTACCCAAGGACTATAGGGTTTATAGAAGTATTCAAGAGATAACGGCTTTTAAAAATTATTTTCAGGTTTAAAGACTTTTTAGTTATACAATTTTATCAACCACTAGTTTTGCTGCACTCTGATCAGAAAATATTGCTTGTATTGTTGTTAGTTTAGGGGATTGATTGAGGATTTCTTTGGGGCCCAATGTGTCGTCTACTTTTATGAGAGGCCAGGGCCATTTTAAAAGGTATGAATTTTCTATTGTCAGGATAGAACGTTAGGTTATGTATCAATCTATCATATAACATTACTTAAAACTTCTGTATTCATAATGTTCTGCACTTATCTGTCATGGCTGGAAGAGAAGAACTAAGGTTTCTTACCACCAGTTTGCTTCTGTTTACTTCTCCTTGTGTCTCCTTTAATCTTTCTCATAAAAGTCGCTGCTGTTTAGTGCAGGGGTGACATGTTTTCATCGTGATTTTACAAGTTAGCATTATAAAGTGTCCTTCTTTTCTTATTCTGGCCTGAATTCCACTTGGTCTGATATTAAAAGTTTGTGATCCTGCCTCCTTTTCAATTGCATTTGACATGTCTACCTCTACCCATACTTTGATCTTCATGCTTTCTGAAGTGCTGCTTTTATCTAGTATAGAGGTGAGTTGGTTTTATGATCCAACCTGAAATCTTTTCTACTAACAGAAATGTTGAACTCGTTTATATTTATTAATATAATAGAGACATTTAGCCTGAGGTCTACCTGTTTCTTTATGTGTTTATGATTTTTTAAAGGTCTTTTCCTATGTGTTTTCCTCACTCTGTGAGTAGCACTTCCGTCATGTACAGAGATTAAAAAAATTTTTTGTGTCAGAGGTTGGTTACCATTATAATTGCAACTTTATATGTTATCAGGAGAATGTTTCTTCCTTGACTATAGCTCCTCTTCACTCTCCATGACCCAAATTCTGTTAATAATGTTACCTTTCTTAATACTTAGCTATACACTTTTAAGTATGCTAATGTTTCTATATCCTGGTTTGTGAGATTTAAGTATCTTTGATTCCCGGCTAATACAGATGAGGCAACCAGCAAACTTCCTTTACCTCTCACATTCTTTGCCTCTTCCTATCCCATTTTTGTTAGTCACCAGATTTGCACCTTGTCTGGGCATATAGCTGCACTTTATCCTGTCCCACTGATCCACCGTTTTAAACTTATTTATACAGTTAAATATTTTCCTCATTACCCTGAGTCCTTTTGCTGTCGTTTTCTCAGTAATCTCTTAGTTGAATAAAATTCACCCTTTAATTACCCCAACACGTGTCTATGGGAACACTATTATCTGAGTTTTATCCAAAACTGGTTTCTGTATTCATTATAGGGGAAGGAGAGCTTGGCCTGATGTAAATCTTTGGCTTATAATTTATTTGCTTGTATTTCTCGTAAGTATTCTGGTATTGAAGATACCAGAATATAACATTCAATACCATACTTTTCTGGTATTGAGTGTTACACTGGAGCTATCTGAAGCCAGCCCTATTTTTTTCCCCTCTTTTGTGACAATGTTTTTACCTGGCTACCCAAAGTTTTCTTTTTTATTATTTTTAATCATTTTACTGGATTATATTTTTATGTTGACCGTTTTCAGTCAGTATCTACTAGTTCCCGGCATGGCCATTCAGTATGCAGACTTCTTTTTTTGTCTATTTAAAAATTTTTTTATTGAGATGACATTAATTTATAACATTACAGAAGTTTCATGTGTACAACATTATATTTCTACTTCTGTACACCCTACAGTGTGCTCACCACCAAAAATTTAGTTTCCAGTATGCAAACTTCTTTTATTTTACTTAAATTATATCTGTGCATAGTTGTCCTACTCAATTCCTCTTTGGGGATTCTAATCACATTTATGTTATATCTACCTTGCTTACCGTTTATATCTGGTGTTTCCTCTCTAATGCTTAAAATATTTACTATTTTATTTTATTCAAATTTTATTTCTTCAAGAATTTCTTTAGGTCCCTGAAACCCCCCTCTGTCTTTTTCACAGTGTTGATTCTCTCCTCCTTTTCATTTCTATAATGGTTTTTTTTTCTTCTATTTCTTTTTTGAGTTCTGCCCACACATTTTTATAACCCCAGTTGTTTCATGGTATTCTCCCTAAGTTCTTCAATTTCTACTTTGTGGTCTTCCTTCTTAGAAGCAGTTGCTTATCATGCTCTTAAAAATCATGGTAAAAAGTCTGATCTCAATTTATCTTTGTTCCATCAGTTGGAAAGCTTTGCAGATCTTTTCCACACTTTTATTTATAATATCTTTTTTATTACTGATCCTTGAAAAGTTGACTTTTCATGACCCAGCTGTTAGCAGAATATCCCTAAGTAGAGATGAAGCAGGATAGTTTTCTAGGCTTCACGACAATGGGCTTGTCTCTCCACACCCACAAAGACTGATTGCTCCCTGTGAATATTATCTTTCTGTGTAAGTTTGTATTTCCATTCCCCTTTGCATGTCTGAACCAGATTGAGTCCATCATGTCTTCTGCCATCAGCTGTCCTCATCCTGGTACAACACATCCATTGTTGCAAAGAAGAGATACGGCTCTTTCACTGTCTGACTGTCAGCCATAGTATTCTTGATGGTTCTTCCTAGAATTTGCTTCTTACTGTTCCACTCAACACTCTCTCAGCTCCTTATTTTCACGTCTTCCCTCTGCTTCTGTCTAATCTTGGGCTTTTGAAAGTCCCTACAAGTATTTGAAGCTTGCAGATTACCTGACTTCTAAATTCCATGGACAGTTGAATTTGCACCATTTAAAAAGTCCTGCTAGTTGTTTTTGTTTGCTTTTTCAGGAGAAGAGGAGGAAAGCATTGATTACATAGTCATGTTCATAAGAAAATCTCCAAGTTTTTAATGGAATCTCTTAATTTCATCATCTCTCTTCTCCTGTCCCCCCTTTTACTATTTCTACTCATCAATATGCAGCTTCTTCACTGACATTTGACTGTCGTGGATAAGCTCTTTTCCCATGAACCTTTTCCTTCTGAAAATCATATGTCTCATCGTCATTTTTGCATGTCAGTTATTTTCAAACTTGAAAATTTCCCTCTCCCATTTCCTTCATTAGTTTAGCAGAAAGTTTGGAAATACATAATATAGACTGGACGTTAACTTAGTTATCATCGTTTTATTGTACATAATCAGCACCTAATATTGACAGTTGGTTCACTGATTATTTTTCAACAGAGTCATGCAACAGTGCTCACCATATAAACAGTGGTTCCTTGATTCAAGGAAGCATATGAACTGCTGAAATCACCTGCTTCTTTTCTATCATCAATTAATTTAATTCAAACAATGAAAAAAAAAGATAAGAGGGAGTCTTGAAGTTAAGTTGAAAACAATGCACTAGTCAGTAGCTATTTTTATCAAAATAGCCAAGAAGACAGCAAGCAACTTGAGCTGTGGTTTCAGTGTTCTTGTTTCCTGTGTCACTCGCATGAATTGTCTGTCCTCTCTGACTCTCTGCCTCCACTTCTATAAAAGGAAAGGTTTGATGTTCTCTGATTACCCTGGTGTTCTCGACACACTCCCCCTCCCATGGGCTAACGCTTAGGCAGTGTATGTATTAAAAACATCAGGCTTAACTTCGAGCACATCAGGAAACCAATGCTGCTTCATCTTCTACCCACTCTCCCTAATGCCTTCTCTGGGTTCCTGTCTCTATCATCTGGTCCCTCGTCCTGTGCCTGCTTGTATCTCCTTGTCTCCATCCTCGTAACTGAGGCTACATTAAGGCCACCCCTCTGTTTCCAATGTAACTTGACTCCTGGCCCTACTTTCTGGATTTTGCTTGACTCTGCACAGTGCAGCTCCCAAAAACCCACTCTCATATTGAGCCCCAACTCCCAGAACTTGAGTCCGGGTAAACGCTCGGCTCTCCATGCTTCCCAACTTCCACAGCTCCTCTCTGAGTATCTGAAAATCTACACAATGTTCGCTGGCTGTGTCTTAACACTTACCCAATGCTTCATAAGCAGTGCAGATGGTATTGCCAGGGATGAGGGGTTTGATTTTCTTCGAATTCAAATTCATTCCTGTCTAAAGACTGTTTTCTTCTCGAGACTAACTTATTTTTTTTCCAGTCCTTTGCCTCTGTTTTATGTTTACCTCTATAGACTGGTACTTCAAAGAGCTTCTAGAGAACTCTCTGTCTCACTCCCACCCCCTCTCTTCCCTCCCTCTCGCTCTCTCTTTCTCACACGCGCGCGCGCACACACACACACACTCTCTCTCTCTCTCTCTCTCTCTCTCTCTCTCACACTATGCACACACCTCACAGGAAACAGAAACTTGCCTCCATTGGGGGTCCTGAAATACAGCTCTGAGATTTAAGTCTGGGAATGTGCTCTTGCTACTCAGATTTTCTACACCAGGAAATGAGTGTAAATATCCATTGACCGCCACCCCAATTTTTTTTTCAGAAACAGACTGTGAACAAGTCAAAGAGGTGGAAACCCTCCTTGCATATAATTCTTGGAAGTTAAAAATCTCAATTATCACTGTTCCCCTATGAAAGACTTTGCGGTACTGAACAGTTTATCCCCGTGACAACCAGGGCAGGGTGCTAGATGTTTTTTCTTTTTTTACTTCACATCTAAAATAATCAAAGTTAAAAGTATATATCCCAATAACCCATAACTAGTCATTTTCTGAGTCAGAATTAGGACACGGGCTCCCCTTTTTGGGGGGCTGGGTTGCTTTTACAACGTGGGCTATGGGTTACTTTAAAATCCAGCTTCTCGCTTACTAGTTATATGACTTTAGGGAGGTTAATTTCTTAACTCCCTTGTATTTGAGTTTCTTCACACATAAAAATTTAAGAGAATTCTACCTCAAGAAAATCTGAGGCTTATGAACAAAGGGTAAACATGGGGGAGGAATAAATTAGGATTAACGTATACACATCACTATATATAAAATAGATCATTAACAAGGACCTACTGTATAGCACAGGGAACTCTACTCAATATTCTGTAATAACCTATATGCGAAACGAATCTGAAAAAGAATGGTTATATGTATATGTAAAACTGAATCACTTTGCTCTACACCTGAAACTAACACAACATTGTAAATCAACTATACTCCAATGTAAAATAAAAATTAAATTAAAAAAAAGATCTGAGAGGATAACATCACATTAGGTGTGAGAAATTGCCTAGCAGTGCCAAACACATGGACGGTGCTCAAAATACCCATCTCTTTGCTTCTTTGCCTCCATGATGTTTCTGGCTGTAGAAGTGATTGCTGTTCCTGCCTCTTTGGTCCCAAGGGGAGACATGTTGTCGCCTCTTAGAAAGGGCGCTCTTGCTTTGCTGGTGGCAAAGCCCATCTAGCTCGTTATGTGCGCAAAGTCTTTTTTTTTCCCAGAGGAGCAACTGATGTGCGTGGCCTTCACAAAAGAGAAATCCATTCTCTCACCAAGGAGTTGTCAAGCATAATGAAGAGAACTGGCAGAATAGTTAGGGTGGTTGCTGTGTCTGTCTTAATGCCGTGTGAAAGAAGATACATGGAACCACAGTCTTTAAGAGAAGTGCTTGCCTCTGTGTCTGGGATGCTCCAGTTCAGCACGTAGGGCCCAAGAGATGGGGTGGACTCAGGACTCCAGGGAAAACACCAGACGAGCTGAAAACTCCCAGAGTATCACCCCTCTGTCTCTGCCAACCCAGCTCAGCCATCTTGGTCAGAAAACTCAACAGTCAGTCAGAAGATGGCTCTGGTTCAGGGTATTACTGGGTTTATTTCTTAATTTTCAATACTTCATTTTTTTTCTAACATGGAAATACTTTGTTTGCTATATTTAGTTATAAAAGTGATAAATGCTCATTGCAAAATAAATACTCATTGCCAAGAAAAGCAACCAAGTGTAACAAAAAATAGGAAGAGAGAAAGAGGGGAGGGAGAGTGGAAGCAGGAGGTGAGGGAGGAAGGATGGAAGGAAGAACTGGAGGAAGGAAGGAAGGAAAAGGAAAGAAAAAAGAGGAATAAGGAGTTTCTGGTTAATCCTGTCACCCAAGATTAACATTATCAGTTGACTTTCGAATATAGACCGCATTAATTTTATATCCTCCACATAAACTGGCACATTTGCTCAGCAAATACTGATTGAGTGCCCGCCATGTACAAGGTACTCTTCCTGTAGCTGCCTTTAAGGGTCACCAGTCCACAAGTGTGGCAGGTAACCCCCCGCCTGCCCCCCTCGGGTCCATTGCAAGACACATGAAGATTGCTCTGAGAGTAGCCAAAAGTGACAAGAGACACTACCCAGGACAGACCCTTAACTCAGCCTTGATGGGACATGGCCTGGAGGAGGTAATTTGCCTGAGCTTTGGAAGATGAAGGAGGGGGAATCCGATGAAGGTGGTCAAAAGGTACAAACTTCCGGTGATAAGATACATCAGTACTGGAGGTGTAACGTACACACGATTAATATAATGAATGCAGCTGTATGTTATATAAGAATGTTGTTTAGAGAATAGATCCTAAGAGTTCTCATCACAAGAAAAAAAATTTTTTTTTTTAATCTGTAGGAGATGATGGACGTTCACTAAACTTTGTTGTGATAATCATCTCATGATGTATGTGAGTCAAATCGTTAGGCTGTACACCCTAAAATGTATACAGTGCTGGATGTCAACTATATGTCAATGAAAGTGGAAGGGAAAAGAAAGCAAGATGAGGATGAGTGAGTCGGGTAAGTGAGAGAAGGGGAAGGAGGGCATTTCAACAAGGCACTGAGGATGGAGACAGCATGGACCGCCTTTGATTGTAGGGTTGCTGTTCAAGGCACAAGAGGGCAGTTGTTGACAGAAGGGAAGCCAGATAGAAGTGCAGGGACAAGATCATAAAGGAATTGGTCATCCTAAAGGTTTTGGGTTTTTTTCCTCATCTGGTGGATGACACATAATGCACCAGAATTGAAAGTTTCTAGAATGTTCCAAATTTAGATGCCAAGTTATCAACCAATTCTATACAGACTTGCAAGGCATTTAAATAGATGTGAATCTATATCCATTTTCACTGTTATTATAATGGATTAAAGTTTCTAAAAAGTTCTGATTCTTCGAGTCACTGTTTGTACAGACCTGTCCATTAATATTCTAATGGAAATATGACCACAGTGGTAGAACAAGTTCTGCCGTGTTGAAAAGATACTGCATCCCACAGTGGTTAAGAGTTGGAGTGTGGAGCCAGATTGCTCAGATTCATATCCATTAGATCGTGTGTCCTTTTTATGTGTCAGTCTTGCCAACTGTAAAACAGAGGCTATAGCAGTCCTTCTCTCTCACTATTAGAAGGTGGGCAGAGGGGAGAATTTCCTGGTGGTCCAGCAGTTAAGACTCCACGCTTCCGCTGCAGGGGGCACGGGTTCGATCCCGGGTTGGGGGAACTAAGATCCTGCATGCCCCACAGGGCAGCCAAAACAAAACAAAACAAAAAAGAAGGTGGTGGGCAGTAAGTTCATATAAGGCACTTAGAAACATGCCTGGCACACAGTAAGTGCCATTATAAATGTTAACTATGATTATCACCGTCCCCCATGGCTTTTCCATCAAAGCTGAGTTCTTAACAGCTGGCTGACTTGTCAGGCAGATTCAATATGGCAAGATGCAAACATAGGGTGCATTCCCACCAGTCTGAAATGACTTCGGGCTAGATGTAATTTTGCCTAGAAAGTGGGAAATTGGTCACATAGCCTCAGGAGATCCTAGAATGACGCCATGGCGAGCGCCCCCTCGGTTGGGATTCTGTATTTTTCTCTCTGCTCTGTTTCAGCACCAACAGTGCTCTGTGGCATTTTGTCAGCCATTGCAACGTCCTCCCCATTCTCAAGCATTCCTGCAGAAGACAGCTGCATGGCTGCCGGGCCCAGAGCCCCTGTCTTAGACTCACTTCCTTCAGGCTCTTTCATGAAGTACTTGCTGCACTTTTCCTCTGTGCTTCTCCACTGCTCACAACAACCATAGCATGTACAGGGGAAATTGTCAACACTCAGCCTCATCCGCCGTGGGTCACCGCGCTTGGATTAAATAGCTGATGGAGACGTTTGTTCATCTGTGGGTCCCAGAGTTCACACAGACTCACCTCTGGCTACCTGAATGTTTTTTCCCCTTTTCTTTTTCCTCAGTGCAGAAGGCATGGACAACATGAAGATAGATTTGTCATAGCCAGAGTCACACTGACGGGCACAGCAAAAGCCTGTTTCATGCTCTCAGGCTTCTCACACTGAAGTTTTTTTCTCCTGCGTTTTCGGTTAGGCCTTCATAACGCTCATCCCGGCCCCAATCTCTGTAGCTTTCAGACCAAATGATGCTTTATCATGTGAAACTCTATTGCACGGTGGAACTTCCAAGGCCATTTAGAACTCTTCACCACACTTAGCCTGTGCCTGGGGGTTACCGAGCGGGAAGCGTCTTGTTCTTTGTCATGTTGGGTACTGCTTCTTCTTAAGAGCCGTATTCTTTCCGAAAGCCTAAAACCTGAGTTTATATCAACCAAGAAACAGACCCCGAAATATCAAAGTTAATGAAGGCAGATAACAATTTTTTTTTAATCAGTATTACTAATAACACTACTATTTAAATAGGTAAGGAAATGGGAACCTCTTTATATGGACTTAGATAGCAAGTCTCCTTATCGATCTGATCAGCGGGCAAATGTAAATTTCTTTTCTTCTGGCTTAGCAGGACGTAAATATATAAGGAAATATGTTATTTGTCCCTTCTGCAGCAGGAGTGCTTCAATTCTGTCCCGCCGTGGACAACATGCCCGTCAGCTAGAGAATCAAGCTTAACGATTCTGTGAGACTGTAATCAATGCCAACATCTACTCATCTGTCAAACTTCAGCTTATGATGTCACTTTTTTCCAACAAAACCTCTCTGACCCCCAGGTTCGATGATGTGCCTTTAATTAATTACAGTCCTACAAAGCCTCATCCTTCTTCTCTGTGAGATCATTAACATTTTAATCAAATAATTTAAGTATTTACTTGTCTGATGCCCAGATCTCTTCCAGATGGTAAAGTCCATGAAAGCAGAGGCTCGCTCACCAGGGCCTAGCAGAGGCCAGACCCCTCGGGGGTCCGCATTAAGTCCTGGGCATTCATGAGTGCAGGAATGGTAATGACAGGTCGGTAGGAGAATTTTCAGGATCACCTCTAAATAGTTATTTAGGGATGATGACTGATCACCATCTCATGGAAAGATGTGAGCATTACTTATCTGTAAACTCTTTCGGTTTTCAGAGTTTCCAGTTACGTTGAAGAGTTTTGCGCGTCCAGCTCCATCAATTAAACAATTCCACCTGCCCTGCTCTCGCTTCCCAGAGAAGGATTAGAGGGGAACACAAATGGGGCCTGAGGAATTCTCCCCTTCAACACCACGTCCTAAAACCCGCGTCCTGCCCTCTCAGTCAGCTAAACTTGGGTAGAACCTAACACACTTTCCCAAGGGCTTTAAGTTCCCTGGGAATGGCTTCATTGACTTAAAATGACAATGACTAAATGATTTAAAATGAATGGCCTAAATGGCTTCAATGACTTAAAATAACAAACGTGGACCCTGAAGTCTCATCCCCATCAGACCTAACTTACCCCCAGGAAGCCTAGCTTTGCCTGGTACAGGACGCACATGACAATCATGACGGCAGTGACACACACCCTCGGGGTTTCTGTGAAAACTGCCCTTCATTTCACAGAAGGGCTGCTGTGTTCCAGGCACTTTCTATCTGCACTTCAGTGAACAGAAGTCCCCCTTCTCACCAGGCTTATCTCCTGGCATGGAGAGGAAGCATTGGTGTGTGTGTGTGTGTGTGTGTGTGTGTGTGTGTGTCCATGCCCCGGAAGGGTGCTTGGGGCATAAAGAAATTCCAGGTTTCAAAGATCCCAGGCCTGGTCTCCTTGAAGGAACAATAGAGGGAATAGAATGGCTGGCCCCAAAGAGTGCCGGGGACATCCCGTGCAACTCTGCCTTGTATCCTAGAAAACCAAAAAAATGGTTAATTCCATTTCCTCACCCTCTGGGTTTATATCCTGCAAACTATGTAGAGAGGTCTGTCTTGTTGGTCCTAAGAGAAGAGGAGGGTTGTCTGTTGGAATGAAGCTTTGCTACACATTAGAATATCTTGGGAGCTTTGAAAACTTCGGTGCCCTGGTTGCTCCCCATACTAATTAATGCAGAACCCCTTGGAGGGGAGACCCAGATATCAGGATTGTTAAAATCTCTCCAGGAGGATCCAGAGCCAGGAAAGAGTGGGGGGCCTGAGCCACCCTAGGAGACAGATCAAGTGCCTCTCCTCCTGTGAGAGAAGAAGGAATATATCTGTGTTCCTGGCACAGAGATTCAAAAGCCTTGGAACTTCTTGAGTGATAGGAGTGTCTTTGTTACTTATCACAAGCGCTTTACACCATCCCTGAGTTTATGTGAATGAGATGACCCATTAGACCTTACCCTAGGTACTTGTTCATTTGTACCCTTTAAAATAAGATGGTAATCCTAAGTAGTCCTGTGCGCCATTCTAACACATCATCAAACCTGAGGGGATTGTGGGAGATTCCTAAATTTGTGGTCAGCCGAGCAGAAGTGCAGGTGACTTGGGGATGCCTGCAATTTGTGGCTGGCATCTTAAGTGGGGGAAGTCTTGTGAAGGAATTTGCCCTTCATTTGTGGGGTCTGCACTGATGAGGGTACTTAGTGTCAGAATTAAATGGAATTTCAGGGCCCCCAGTTGGTGTTGGGACACACTTCCCAACTCTGTGTTCAGTGGTTTTGTGTTGGTAGCTTGAAATCATCCACAGGGAGGTTATTTATTGATACACCCTAGAAATTGGCAAATGCTATCAATCAGGGCTTCTCCTCCCTCTGCCTCTGAGAGCTGGTTGTTAAATCTTTATCAGCACACCACTGCATTAGAACCAAGGTCATTATGTGCTTGTTATGAAATGCTGGAAAGAGTTTAGAAGGTCAGAGTCTGGCCACACTGAGCATTCCCATTTCACACCCATGTATGGGAGGCTGAGCCAGCTCCATGAGTGAGGGGCAGCCCTTCCTCTCTCAAATACACCCCCATAGTCCCACTTCCATGTGAGTTGTGACCAAGCTGTTTATTACACTAGTAAAGGTGCTATAACTCTCAAACTTTGTACCTTGAATTCTTGTTTGGGTGTGTCCACAGCTGAACTGCACAATATGGTAGCCGTTAGCTACATGGACCTGTATGGATTAATTAATATTAAGTAAAATTAAAATTCAGTTGCACTAGTCATATTTCATGTACTTGCTAATGGCTACTATATATATTTTAATTTTTTAAAATTTTTATTGGAGGATAGTTGATTTATAATGTGTTAATTTCAGGAGTACAGCAAAGTGAATCTGTTATACATATACATATATCTACTCTTTCTTTAGATTCTTTTGCCATATAGGTCATTACAGAGTATTGAGTAGAGTTCCCAGTGCTATATAGTAGGTTCTAATTAGGTATCTGTTTTATATATAGTAGTGTGTATATGTCAATCCCAATCTCTCAATTTATCCCTGCCGCCACCTTATACCATGGTAACCATAAGTTTGTTTTCTACATGGCTACTATATTGAACAACACAGATTCAGAATATTTCTGTCATCACGGAGGATTATGTACCAGGTCTGGTTTAGCTTGCCCCAACATTAAGAATTGCAAGAAGAGGAGGCGGTGTGTGTGTGCATGTGCCTGTGTGTGTGTGCATGTGTAAGGGGGCCATCCCTCTTTGAAGTCACCTTTCAGCTTGGACTGAGTTTTAAGCCTCCGCGTCTTCCAGCTCTTGTTCCTAATCTCTACCTTCAGTGACCTAATTACATTCTCAGTGTGATTCATTTCTTTAGGTGTATCAATTCCTGCAATTTATTGCAAAACTGTCGGGCTTATCCCATAAGAATTAAATCCTAAACTTTAATAGCAAAGGGACAACTGAATCTTTGTTTTAAATGAACAGTGGAAAAATGGATATGAAAAGAGTCAGAGAATCCCCAAACAGTAGTCTCCTGGACAGTGTATGTGTGTTCATACCCTTAAGTGAATTATGGATCAGTAAGGAAGAAGTATGAAGCAAAGTAGAGCAGAATTTAAATAGGATTGGGCAGTGGGGGAGGGGAAAGTTCCAGGTGGGAATTGTACTCGTGGATTAATTATCTCAGAAAACTCATTTAGGTGAATTTCCTGAAGTCTTAAGGAAGGGAACTTCCCTCTGAGTTCCCAGAAAGGAATTTGAGTCCAACTGAGGCTAAGATGGGAAGAGGACCCATCCACTTCTAAAAATCTACAGTAAATTAAACAATCCAAATGGGGAAAAAAAGATGTGAGAAGTTAACATGAGATGCTAACATGAAAAAGTAATTATGGCTTCTCCCTGAGCTATTGCATGACAGTATTGTCTTCTTACATAGAATTTTGCCTCATGGCTGAGGTTAGTATAATAAATAGGTTGGACACAATTCCTGTGGAAGTGGGAGTGTGTGGAGGGATTTGAGGAAGGATGTGTAGACACACGGGGAAGATGACCATCTCTAAGCCCAGGAGGGAGGCTTGGAACAAGTGCTTCCCTCAGAGCCCTCGGAAGGAATCAATCCTGCTGACACCTTGACCTCAGATTTCTGGCTTTTAGAACTGTAAGAAAGTACATTTCTACTGTTTAAACCAATTAGTTTGTGGTACTTTTTTAGCAGTCCCAGAAAGCTAATAAAACTTCTTCACAGCACAAGAAATCATCAACAAAATGAAAAGACAACCTATGGAACGGAAGAAAACATTTGTAAACCGCATATTTAATAAGTAGTGAACATCCAAAAATCTATAAGGAACTGATACAACTCAATAGCCAAAAAAAAAAAAAAACCGAAAAAAAACCCCAAACAACAAATAACCCAATTAGAAAATGGGCAAAAGACTTGAATAAACATTTTCCCAAGGAAGACAGACAAAAGGCCAACAGGTACAAGAAAAGGTGCTCTACATCGGGGAAATGCAAATCAAAACCAAAATGAGGGGCTTCCCTGGTGGCGCAGTGGTTGAGAGTCCGCCTGCCGATGCAGGGGACGCGGGTTCGTGCCCCGGTCCGGGAAGATCCCACATGCCGTGGAGCGGCTGGGCCCGTGAGCCATGGCCGCTGAGCCTGCGCGTCCGGAGCCTGTGCTCCGCAACGGGAGAGGCCACAAGAGTGAGAGGCCCGCGTACCGCAAAAAAAAAAAAAAAACAAAATGAGCTAGCTGTCACCTCACACCTGTTAGGATGTCTATTATCTAAAAGACAAGAGATCACAAATGCTGGTGAGGATATGGAGAAAAGGGACCCTTGTGCACTATTTATATAGAAATGAACTGATGCAGCCACTATGAAAAAGAATATGGAGTTTCCTCAAGAAATTAAAAATAGAGTTACCATATGATCTAGGAACCCCACTTCTAGGTATATATCCAAAGGAAACAAAATCATTATCTCAAAGAGATATTGTACTTCAATGTTCATTGCAGCATTATCCACAATAGCCGAGGTGTGGAAAAACATGTGTCTGTTGGCAGATTAATGGATACAGGCAATGTGGTCTATGTATCCAATGGAATATCATTCGGCCTTAAAAAGGAAGGAAATCCTGTCATTTTTGACAACATAGATGAATCTTGAGGGCATTATGCTAAGTGAAATAAGCCAGAGAATAAAAGACAAATATTGCATGATATCAATTAAGAGTGGAATCTAAAAAAGCTGAACTCAGAAAAACAGTGGAATAGTGATGCCGGGGGTGAGAGGTGGGGAAAATGGGGACATGTTGGTAAAAGGGTACAAACTTCCAGTTATAAGATGACTAAGATGTGAGGATCTAATGTATAGCAGGTTGACTATAGTTGATAATATTGTATTGATCATTGAAAGTTGCTGAGTACAGCTTATGTGTTCTCAACAACAACAAAAAGGTAAATATGTGAAGTGATGGATGTGTTAATTAACCCGATGGTGAGAATACTTTTACACTGTATACATATATCAGACCATCACTTTGTACACTTTAAGTACACTATAATTTTGTTTGTCAGTGATACCTCGATAAAGCTGAAAAGAAAGGATCTGTCTAGAGGTCTCTTTCACACAACTTACCAAGCCTGTGCTAAATCGCTGTCCCCTTAACCCCTTTTATTTCCTCTTCCAAGAACCTTTGCTCAGAGCCTCTTTTCCCTTTCTCAACCTTACATCAGCCAGAAAAATGACACAGTTATAGCTAAGGGCTGGATTTAAAGACTAGATCCCCTGGGAGGACAATGCAGGTGGGTGGTGGGTGAGACAGCCCTATTCCATCCATCTTCATTATTGGTGGGACTTAGCATCAACTTTTAAAGTTCATTTGTACCTTGAAGGCAGTTGGGCTTGATTCCTGTTTCCTTTCCCCTCCTCTGTAAAATTTCCATCAAGGATGTTGAAATTGCTTAATAGAAACACTCAAATTAAATTAATTAGATAACAAGGGGACATATGTGATAGTATAAGAACAAACTTTGGATTCAGATATATGCCCACTCCATCACTTTCCCACAAGTAACGAAGCCCTTTAAATCTGATACCTTTTTAAAATTGAAGTATAGTTGATTTACAATGTTGTATTAGTTTCTGGTGTACAGCTAAGTGATTCAGTTTTATATATAAAATATATATTCTTTTTCAAATTCTTTTCCATTATGGTTTATTACATTACTAAATCTGATACTTTATCTCTAAACCAGAAATGAGAAAAGAGGTTTGTTGTAAATTGGCTAAGATGAAGCTTGCAAATTGGTACCTGGCACACAGAATACTAGTTACATGTTAGCTATAATTGTTATTTGTCTTAGCCATCTTATTGTCAGACAAATGGGAGAGGGAAGTAGCAGAGTCAGACACATCTAGAGAGAATTCAAATGAGATCTCTTCTAATTTTAAAACTCTGTAATATATGATTTTTTTTTTAAGGATGAAATCACTTCACCTCACCATTGGCGGGTTTATGATAGAAAAACAGCATCCAAAAAAACCCAAAACAGTGCCCATTTGAAGAACTGGAATTCCTAAAGCACTTTTAATTTCCAAGTGTGCGTGCTTTTCAAGGAGAACTCTCCAAGCACCTGTGGTATTAAGCATTTCTCTTTCAAGAGAGCAGCATGGTTCCTTTAAGGCATATCCTTTTGCATCATGCATCGCCACGGTGATTTTTCTCCTGATCCCAACATGTGTTCTTACATCGTGTTTAATTTAGGAAGATTAGAACCAATGATCAGCCCTAGCTCTCACCTGGATTCCTCATCATCTGTATTGTTGTATAAAGCTTTTGATGTTTTTGTACTTTCGATTTTTAAAAGTATTTCTGATTACCATTCAGGGCTCACAAAATTCAAGGATCACTTGCTTTCATAATCTTCCTCTTTTCCTAAATTGTCCCTAAATCCCATGAAATCACTTTTTCAATGTCTGTTTCCCTGATAGACATAAGATCTAAGGAAGCAAGTTCTGAGTTGGTATTGTTTACCACTGTACCCCCAGCAGCTAACACACGATACCTAGTCCATAGCAGGAACTTGCTAATTATTTGTTAAATTGTTTTGAACTATTTTGTTTTTCCTACTCCACTGATTAAAAGCAATGCTCTAAGCCACAGGGATAAGAACCCACAAAGAAAGACCATGACCTTTCCAGTTCTACACATCTGTAGTATTTGGCATCCTGGAAGATATTACTGGTAAACACCACAGATTTTGTTCACAAACACCCCACCCGATGACTATAGGGAATACACCAAGCATCTTCAAAGACAGCAGCCGATGTCTTAGTTCTTAGGCTGAGAGCAGAGACTTCAAGGAACTGGGATGATTCCCCTTCTTCGTGAAGACACTGCCCTGGGTCACTTTCCCCATGTTTCACTTCCTCTTGGGAATGTGGAGAATAGGAAAGGGGGTGGCAAGTTCCCAAGAGTCAAACAGCTAACCACTGGTTATTGTTCACAGTCCCACAAAGAATGCTTGCTTTCTTAGGTTTCTGTTTTGAGCCCTAAGAAATTGGAAATATCATTGGTCTTTACATGATTATGAGTCATTGACATTTCTTTGTAGTCAGACCCTTTCTCCTTCCTTCTGCTGGGAGGTTTTGACAGGGAATAAGCGAAGCAACTGTGAGAACCTTCCTGCCTGAAGGGCAGGGAGGGAGGCTACCGTCCTGTGGGCAGTGAGGGGACCGGTACGGATAAGCTTGCCTGGGGCACCCCAGACTCAGGGCCGGCTTCACACACTAAACCAGGACCTGCGTGATAATAAATGCATTTTAGATCTACCTTCCAACCATAAAATGATCTCAGAATCAATTCCATTGAAATTTATCTTACTAAGCGTTTGAGAATTTCTTTTTCTTTCTTTCTTTCTTTAATATTTATTTATTTATATGGTTGCGCTTGGTCTTAGTTGCAGCATGCGGGATCTTTTAGTTGCGGCATGCAGGGTCTAGTTCCTTGACCAGGGATAGAACCCTGGCCCCCTGCGTTGGGAGCGTGGAGTCTTACCCACTGGGCCACCAGGGAAGTCCCTGGAGAGTATCTTTAAATCTTGAAGCTCAAAATGAGTCCCTCGGAGTTAGTTTGATGCACCCAGAATATCAACTTCTTTTCCACAGCATTGTTACCTCTTAGTGCCCTTTACATATACACACACACATACGTGCGCGCACACACACACACACACACATACGAGTTGATTTTGTTGTTAACAGCATTGCATGCCAAGTTCTTCGTATTTCCACAACATCATATGATGTTATTTAGGAACATAGTAAGATAAGCGTTAGGTGGAAACCTTCAGGCTCGAAGAAGTGACGTTTCCACGAAGATGGGCAGATCTAAAAAACGTGTGCCCTGAGCGTGATAAGAACTGGACCCAAGGCATCAGAGCAAGTCACCCTTTTATCCTAGAGTCCAAGGTTCTGGAGTGCGAGGCATCCTCAGGAAGCAAAGTTTTAATAGGGTCACATTATCTGCAATAAAACTTTTTAATTATATATGACTTTCTAGAGTTCCAGTGTTTGGCAGGTGCACTTGCCTTTTACGGAGATTCTCTGGAGCTGTCAGACGAGAGAAAAACTAATAATCATCCTGTATTACATCTTGGTGCTGGGACAACAGTTCTGAGGATGCCTGGGCTTTGAGATCGAGAGGCAGTGTTTCTTTGATTGCTTGTGGGAACCCTGCAGATATATAATTTCATTTATTAGAAGCAGAAAGCTCATAAAATTGTGTGAAACAACAGGTGCCGGGAGAAAAGCCAGAGGCTCTAAATGAGGTGCTTGGGCACTCTGCTCTGGAGAAAGCCGAGACGCAGTCGGTGAGGTTTGCATTTCTCTTTAGACCCAAATCAATCAGAGTCTTTCCAACTGGATTATCTCAGCATGCGCCTGCCAGCAGTTTTCATCTAAAGTTATTGATGATTTTGCTTTTAACCAAGAAGCAAGACGAAGTGGAGAAAAATTGTGTGCGGTGCAAAGACTCAGAACAGGCAGGAATATAAGAAGCAGTTTAAAGGAAAAATAAATAATCAGACTATACCTAGTGACACTTCATTTGGCATCTTGGGAAGGGAAGTGTTATATATAATGAAATTTTCCGGATAAGGGCAGTTCATCCTTTTCACACCCAAACATTTAAACTGAAACCATATTCAATAGAAAGATAAACATAACAAACATACACACTCTTCTCTCTACCCACAAAGACAAAAATTTCCAAAACCTTTTTAAAGTTTTCTTAACTACATACATATATCTTCCATAACATGTAAGTATACATTAATTTAAATATTTATTTGCATTCCCCACAGTTAGTGTCTACATTAAACAGAATGTACTATTCTTTTGCGGGTAAGAGACCTAGTGTGTTAAGCATTTGTTATGAGTTATAGTTGATAGCCATGTGTAAAAAACGTAGGTGCGAAGTATAATGATGTCAATGCATGGGCTTTATTTCCTGAATTTAGGTTTGGAGTTGAAATCTGGGAAAATCTGACTGTAGATATATAGTAAAATATTACTTTACTCTGTGTGTGTGTGTGTGTGTGTGTGTGTGTGTTTTTAATTGGAAATGTCTGTGTGTCACTGAAGTGTGCCTACAAGATCACGAACATCTTTTCTCTGACTGGAGTCAGGCTAAATGCAGAGAAAACTCAGACATTTGCTGTGAACAGTGGGGAAGGGAAAATAAGAGATGTGCATCTCGTTAACTTGGTCTCAGAGGTTAACATTCTGGGATTCTCCTGGCATGGTTTACTGAACCTTGGCCAGAATACCAAAGCCTACGGTCCAGGGAAATTGGGCCAGGAATCATCAGGACCAACAGTGACGGCGATCTCAGTAAGCACCAGGGTTCAGGAGGCTGCTGGGACCTGGAGGGAGTGGATATCGTTACAAGGATGCCGTGCAAGTGGTCTTTGTATTAGGGATGCGCGGATGGCGGACATAACGCTCTTGAGTCATTTTATCCAAACGAAGATGTCATGGTCCTGTCTCCTAAACGATCCTAGAAACCCTCAGGCATTTTGGGCTGTGTCAAAGCAGCTCTAACCATCGTAACTGCCAACACCAAACACAGAACAACCTGGCCGGCCTTACTGCAAAGCCATGATTTCCTTGAAGAGTATATCGGGATATCGTGAACCTTGCAACAAGTGATAACAGCGGGGACGATGCCTTTAAATCCTCAGCCTTGGCTTCAACCACTTTCCTCTGTCTCTGTCACCCCTGAGGCCTTGAAATCGAATAAGTCAAAGCTTCCCCTTTCCCTCCCACTCCCCGCACTCCTTCACCCCAAGAGTGGGCTTGGTCCTGCTCGAGGTGCTTGAGCAAAGCTAACTGAGCGGAAGGCCCTAGCAGAGCCCTCACATTTGCTCAAAGCCAGAACTCCTCTCCACCCATAACCAGGTGCCGGACATCCCCAGCTCAGCCCCCAGGGTACCCTACGGTGAACGTTCATTGGCCCAATTCTCAAGTCTAGAAGTAAGAGGGCTTCTTCCCTCCTGGGTACCTACAAACCACCCTCTCCAGGATTCAAGTTTGGCCTGGAGCACAGCTGCCTTCAAAAACTTCCAACACAGCAACCTTCCTGCACCCACCCTTGCCTAATTTCTCTGCCCTGATGTTCTGCCCAGTGCACTCCCTTTTTTCCTCCCCTCCCTCCTGGTGCCAACTGTTTCTGCCTATCTCCAGAGCCAAGCTTGGTCTTGACTCCCTATTCCTCCCCGACTTCTCCAGGACCGGCCACTGTGTCTCAGGCGTGAGTTCCAAACGGTGACAGGGTCACTCTAAGAATATGCCCCTCACTGGCATGGGGTCCTGTTTCACATTTTCCCATCCAAGGCTTGTCCAGTCCTCACTGCTGTTGAGCTGCTGGCGGGCTTCCCTCCTGACTCACCGAGTCAGGCTGAGCTGCTTCCCAGGGCCTTTCTCAGGGATCACCTGTCCATTATCATTCTACCTGCAGCTTCATGGACCCGTGGTGGCCTGATTCAATTCTAATATTAATCGAAACACCTCTGGGCTCTTTCTGTAATGTCACAGGCTTGATCTGTCTCCCTTAAAGACAAAACCATGACCAGAAAGTTTCATTTTCTTTTTCTTTTTTCTTTTTAATATTGACTGAAATCTAGAGAATTCTCATGAGGCTTGCTTAGGGATTTAATTGAAAGGAAATCACAGGCAACTTGCTACCTTTTCTGAGGTCTAAGAAAATATACCTATACTCTTCAGTTTACCGCTAGATTCTGTTAAATGACCAGCAAGCCAGCCCAGTTGTTAGAAAAGAAAAAAATAAGTGAAACGATATACAAACTTGCTGCTGTCATCACTAAAACCTGGATGGTTTCTTTATTTTGGATATTAGAAATATATAAAGTTCATATGCTGGAGTATGTTATACAAGAATAGTTTCTGTTAGGGCAGGGTACTTACGAACGTGATAGCTTATGATCAAAATGGGTTTAAGATTGATTTTACAGATGAAATCCTGTTGGACGGGGCTGGTGAACAAAGTCAAAGGTAGAGGGAGAAAAAAGAACAAATAGTAAGAAGGAAGGAGAGTGAGGAAAAAAACAGCAAATCAAAGAGGAGAAAAAGTTTTAGGCTAATATCAAGAACAGAAGGCACTGAGGTGTCACAGGAGTACCTGTAAACTTGGAAGCTTTATGAAAGTAAAGCAGAGAGTAAACCTGGCATCGGATCAATTGGTCCAAGGAGACAGCACGGATCCCAATTTATTTCAAAAACAAAAACAATCTGAAAGGATCTCCTGTCCAGTTACAGGAAGGTACTTTCCAAAGAGAAAGAGTAAGTCCAAGGTCCATGCAGAAAGTTCCACACTGTTGGGTTACATCAGTAACGGTGCATCAGCTAGACTCACATGTAATCTCCTTCCTTTGTCATTTCACTGTGACCCAAACATGAATCCGAGGGCTCACTCTCTCTAGATCATGGGAAAACAACACAAAACAAACAAACCTACAAAACCTAGATCCTGGTTCTTAGTGCCAAGATTCATGTTTCCGTTGTTCACGCATCCATTCACCCATTTGACAAATATTTTTTGAGAGCCTGCCATATGTCAGGTCATACTATGCACCAGACCTACAAAGGTGGGCATAAGGATACAGTACCTATACGGTCACTTCCCATCACATAGGCCAGCCAGTGAATTGAAGGCCATTATGTTAATTCCAGTCCATCACAGAAGTAAATTCTACTATTTACTATTGTTCTAATAAAATCCAAGTACTGTGAGGCTTGATGTCACCACAGCAAACTTTTAAATGATCGCACATACTATAATTTTATGTAAATAAGCTTCTTATGGGAAGAAAGACATACGTTTTCAGAATAACAAATTCCCAGAATGTATCTTGGCATTCACAGTTTTCTGCTCAAGCTATATGTTGTACCCTTTTCCTCTCCCCATCTATGAGACGACCAAATAACTCATGGTGTTTTATACTTAGTTAAAAATCCTTCACATGTGAAGTGTATATTTTATACATCTTCATTATTAAGCTGTGGACATTTCTAGCCTGATTTCATATCGAAGTTTTTCAAGGGAGCAGTGGGGGGAAAGTGATTTCATACCCATAGCATTGAAGTGCTGTCCTCATCAAAGCTCTGAATCTATTAAATGACATCCAAAAAAGTTTAATATTTATCTTGTCTTACTGACACTGTATCAGATGTGATCAGCTTTTAAGTCAAAACATTATGTTTCTAATTACACTATAAATGGCCTGAGGTCTGAGACTCGACATGCTTCCTTCTAGCTCTGTAGCTCCTTTCCCTAAAACAAAGTGTCCTCGCCAGAGTCTAGCTGGCCGGTTGGAGGGTGATTCATGAGAGAGAATAGGATTCAACTTGGCTTTTCCGCTGGCTGCACAGAGCCCAAAAGAAGCCAAAATGTGTTTGTTTCCACAAAGCAAGCAGCTTTCACAAAGTGACCCATGGGAGAGCAGCCGCAAGGAGGAAGATAGTCTGATATTTTCTCCGCAATACGGCCTGTTGATTCAATCGATATACGCATCTCTACTCAATAAGCAAACCGCACAAGATCAGGAAGGTTCCCCAAGAAAGCCTGGCAAAGCTGACCCAGTCTTCATCCACCAATGCTTAAGAGCTAAGAATGTGAGACAATTCTGTGATTAAACTCATCTCTGGTCCCCAAATCTGTTTTTAGGAAAGAGGTATTCAGCTCTGCCTGTGGTTTTCATAAAAAGATGATCATACTAAGTAAGTCAGACAGAGAAAGATATGTCATACGATAAAATCATAAAATATCATATGATATCATTTATATGTGGAATCTAAAAATATGATACAAGTGAACCTGTTTACAAAACAGAAACAGACTCACAGACATAGAAAATAAATGTATGCTTACCAAAGGGGAAACGTAGCGTAAATTAGGAGTTTGGGATTCACAGATATACACTATTATATATAAAATAGATAATCAACAAAGACCTACTGTATAGCACAGGGAACTCTACTCAATGTTCTGTAATAAACTAGATGGGAAAAGAATCTGAAAAGGAATAGATATATGTGTATATATAATTGAATCACTTTTGCTGAAAGTGAAATTAACACAACATTGTAAATCAGCTATACTTCAATATAAAATAAACTTTTTTTTTAAATCCTCACATATTGTGCTTATATTACTCAAAACGAGAATGAACAGCATTGACACACCTGTGACATCAGGCTGTCCCCACTGCCCCGAGGTGAACTTTCTGGCTGCCCTGGATGCATGGTCACCTGCCTTGCTCTGGAGAACCTCCTAAAGCTAACTCAGTACCCTATGCCAGGCCCTAATTATGCTCACAGACACACGATGTTTTCCTCCCAACGTACAGCAATTTCTCTCAAGGCAATTTGTTTCAGTCATCACCAAGGATAACAGCTGGTCCTTTCCCATCATACCTTGCAATTAACAACTTCTTCAAACCTTCCCTTTTTCAGGTTAAGTGGTCCCAACAGAATCAGCCTCTCCTTCTCAGTACAGCTTTTTCTCCCTTGCCAGCCCACAAGTTTCAGGCCGGCTGGGTGGCACCATTCTTAGCCATTCTACAACCAGACATGGTTCAGCACAGTGTCTGGCTCACCGTAGGTGCTCAGGAAACGTCTGCTGAATTAAATCTTTTCAATTCTCCGATTATTGGTATTGTTCTTTAATGGACTCATTATGCTTTTGTACGCATTACATCATCAAGGTGACCTATCAATACAGCCAAGATAACTGTTAAAATATTGAAACGCTTCCTAATCCCCAAAGTGCCCTCTTCCCAGGTATCCTGGCTTCTCACCCATGACTCTCTGGACCTTCCAGAAGTTTCCATAATCCAGGAGCTAAAGGGTTAACACCAGCTGCAGCAGGGTCAGGATGCTCCCCATTGGCCAGTGCCTAGCACACTGCATTGAACCAGTTTTGCAGTATTTTACATACATTCCTGGCTCCAATGACATTAAAATCATTATATGATTGAGAATAGTACTGCAAGGGCGATACATTTAGATAATCAACCCCAAGTGTTATCAAAAGAGCCTACCTTTCATTCATTGTATCTGAATCAGTGGTTGCTGTGCTGTGGCCAGAGGTGATACTTGAGCACAAATGCTTAGGAGATCGGGACAGGAAGAGAAAGACCCCACCACTGTGGGAACGTGGTGAAGGAGATTTGCATACCAAGATTCAGTCTGTTCTGCAAAGGACACCTTGAGAATATTGTCAAACTTTTAGCACTTCCCTAAAGCACTACATTTATAGAAATAAAATTTGACAACCTCTTCAAAACTTTGAGAAGAAACCCACTTGCTGAATAATTTACTAAGTTTTTTTTTTTTAGGTCTGAGTTGACTTGGGTGTTTTCATTGTTCTGTTTTATTTTATTTTTACTTTTAATTTATGTTATGGGATCGTAGGAAAGTCACCAGAAAAGGAGCCGGAGTTGGAACAAGAAAATATATTCCCATCATTTGCTGCTTTTTTTTCCTCTCCGTGGAAGCACATAGGAAAACAAGGACTCTGTGCATTACAGGCACCGAGAGAGACGTTTGTTTTGCAGTTGGCAAAGGAAATGTTCTGAATTACTGCCTAAGAGACAAAATTTCTAGCAATAACCCTGTACGTGGCCTCAAAACTACAGGTGTTGAGCACGTCTTTTATGGCAAGATAGTAGTAGGGGAAATGCATGTCTTCCGTTACCTGACTTAGAAAATTTACATAAAGGATAAAAAAATAATAAAAGGCATCCTTCCATGCCAGCGCATATATAATTCTTTTAATGCCGCGTGGTAATCCATTTTATGTAACATAATTAATTTAACTAATCTTTAATGGATGAACATTTGAATTGTTTCTAGTCTTTTCTTTTTACAGCCAAAGAACTGCAATGAATTTTTTGCCTATATATCTGCATATATATTTTTTATTGATGAGTCTAAAGTTATGTGCATGTTTTTAATGAAAAAAGCAAGTCGTAGAAAATTACCTAGGCCATCATTGCATTTGTGTTGTATTTCCAAAGATATGTATATATTCATTTATGTACGTGCTTGTAAAGGAGTCATCTCTTAGAAATGGGGGTGGGAATAAAGGCAGAGGTCCTTCACTTTTACCCCGTTAGGCATTTTATCAAGTGTTTATTATTTTTATGATAATTATTAATAAAATTAGGCCCTAGTCAAACCAAGACAAAAAGCCCAAATCAGTTGCATTATGGACCAATAACATTTTGGTGTGTAATGAGTACATTTCAAAGCAATCTGTATTTCACAGAAAACAAATCCAGAAACTGAGAAAAATTCAGCGCTACCATGAATTAAGGCTTAATTCCACACATATAGATCTTTCTCCAATGCAGTTTGAAAAGTTTAGCTTTGCAACGAAGTAAAGCATAGAGATGAAGCTTTCAGGGGTGAGTCTGATCTTCTAGGTTTGAAACCTCCCACACCATCAAGTGGCCTTGAAATGTTAAGTTCCTAAATCTTTCCTGGCCTCAGTTTCCTTACTGAAAAATGGGGGAAGAGTATACAGTACTTGTTCATTCATGAAATAATTGTGAGAGTTAATGAGGTAGTACACGCGGCACACAGCAGAGGGCCTGAGGGAAGCACTCAATGAACGTTAATTACGTCTATATTACTATCATTGTTCTACAGAGGAAACTGCAAATCTACCAAAATAACAGTTGAGAGTATCCTTTTGATTGCACTGAGGTAAACACAATAGACAAATCAAATCTCTTCAATTGGAGAAAAGAACAAATATTAATAGTTGTACAAATAGTCAAGCTTCCCTAACCTGACATCTTCCACCTAAACAAGTTGGTGGACATTGTACTCAATTAGTTATCACAGCAAGTTACCACAGTGAGTCAATTTCAGTGGGTCAAGGCTCTGTAGTTCAGTGATAGGAGCCACAGTCTCCCCAGTTCAGCACTGTTCATTTGTGTTCAAAGTAGAGAAAGACATTACTTTAATGTTTTGACTATTCCAAAGAACACATGGGAAGTGCTCAAAACGAGCGAAGTTCGCCTCCACGCTTCCTTCATTGCTTCTGCCACTTCCTTTGTCTGTCCTGGGGCTGGATGCCTCCTGCAGTACTGCGCCAGGTCCTGGGCCAGCCCACACTGTGTCCTCCCCAGGGTCTGCTCACAGCCTCCACCTCTTTGGACTCAGGCACCCAGGGCAAACCGCTTCCTTCCTGTTCCGTCCTCTTGTCTCCATCGGTTACCTGGAATCACCACTTCCTGACCATTTTGCTTTTGTTTGCACTGTCATGTCCTGCTTTTCCATCCCCTTCCCAAAAATGGCATCTTGAACTGATGTGGGGTTGCTATCTTGAACCCCAAATATCCAAAGCATACGACCCCCCAAAAAAGAAGAAATAGTGTTTGGCAAGTGTTGGCTTCATACTTTACAAAGGGAGCTCCACTTCACCAAAGGAAGACAGATGGGAAACCCAGGATGGATGACACTGGCAGGCCTGGGTTTGCATGGATGCCTCATGCACGACTGTCTTCCATGTGATCTCACCCCATTTAACACTCAAAGATGCTTTTCCTTTGACTTACAAAGCAGCAAGTTCTTGACGCAAAATAAACACAGGAGCAGATCAAGTACAAAAACCAAATAAGCTCCCTTTGCAAATGTTACCCATTGTTAACATTCTTCCCATACTTTTTGCTTATCCATCGGCTTTGCAAATATTTACTGAGCACCTGCTATGTGCTGGGCTCTGGGTTAGATGCTGAGCATGCAGGAGTGGGAAAAGAAGATAGGACCTCTGCTGTCCTGGGATGTTCATTGTGTGTGTGTGTGTGTGTGTGTGGCGGCGGGCAGACAGACAGTAAAGAAGAAAACAAATAAATAAAGGAGGCAATTCTTAACAGAAGGTGTGAGGGGGAAGGTCCCCGACCCCAGGAGGTGTGACGTGAGATAGAATGTGGGTTGGGGGCTTGGGCAGTGAAGGACTCGGGAGGGACATTCCAGGCGAGAGACGAACAAGCATAAAGGCCGGGAATGGGGAAAGTTTATGGTGTTCAAGTGTCAGTAAAGCCATCAGTATGAGCTGAGCCTGGAGAGAGAGGCAGGGCCAGGCCACTCAGAGTTGGGAGGCCCTTTAAGGAGTGTGGGTATTATTCCAGGAACAATAGCAAACTGCTAAAGGAAGGAGCATGATTAGATTTCTGTGTTTAAGAACTCACACTGGCTGCTTCTGCTGAGAATGGACTTTAGGGAGACAAAAGTGGAATTAAGAAGCCACTTAATAAACTGCTCTCGTCCAGGCAGAAAAGGACGGCATCCCCAGGGAAAGGATATGCAGGACCCTGACCGGAGACTCTGTGATGCTGGGGACGGGGGACCTTGCGTGGCCTGTGGTTATAAACAAACTGTTGAAGGGGATCATCTGAATTGTGGACTGGGGAACCTTTTTCAGTATTCACAGTGAGTGCTTCTTCTTGGATAAGGAAATAACATTTGGTTTGAAGCGTTTACCTCACCTTGGCTATAAAAGTGTGCCATCAGTTTTACAACCAATCACTTGCTCTCTGCAGCCCCGGGGCACACATCTGTCGCTAAGTAATCAGGCTGCGGTTAACATGCAAAGGCCTCCAGGATGGGCCCAGATATTTGGTTAAACTTTACCCTGCGTGTGTCTGTGAGGAAGTTTCTGGATGAGATTAACATTTAAATCGGAGGACTGAGTAAAGCAGATTGCCCTCCCGGGGGTGGGGGTGGGGGCAGGGGTGGGGGGTGTGCTCATCCAATCCGCTGAAGGTCTGAAAAGAGCAAAAGGCTGAGTGGGGGGGAACTTGATTTCTTTGCCTCACTGTCTTTGAACTGTGACACGGGTCTCCTGCCCTCAGTCTCAGATGGGAACCACACCATCGACTCTCTGGGTCTCCAGCCCGCCAACAGTAGAGATTCGGATTTCCCAAACTTCGTAACTGCACGAGCCAACCCCTTTTAGATGATACATGCATACACACAGGGGCTTCCCCGGTGGCGCAGTGGTTGAGGATCTGCCTGCTAATGCAGGGGACACGGGTTCGAACTCTGGTCTGGGAGGATCCCACATGCCGCGGAGGGGCTGGGACCGTGAGCCACAGCTGCTGAGCCTGCGCGTCTGGAGCCTGTGCTCCACAGCAAGAGAGGCCGCGATAGTGAGAGGCCCGCACAACGCGATGAAGAGTGGCCCCCACTTGCCACAACTAGAGAAAGCCCTCGCACAGAAACGAAGACCCAACACAGCAAAAATAAATCAATTAATTAATAGGTACATACATACATATATACATGCATAGGATGGATGGACGGTTAGATGGTTGGATGGTTGGACAAACAGAATAGATAGACGATAGGTAGGTAGATAGATAGGGAGATAGAGAGATAGACAGGATAGGTAAATAGATACATACATACATAGGATGGATGGATGGTTAGATGGAAGGATGATTGGATGAACAGAATGGATAGATGATAGATAGGTAGATAGATAGGAAGATCTGCAGATACATATCTCCCATTGGTTCTGTTTATCTATAGAACCCATATTCATACAATGAGTATTCAGAAAGGAGTTTTAAAAAAAAACACAAACAAACCCAAACTAGTGGATGTGGACTACGTACGACTAGTTCTACTTGCTGAGGTCAGAGAAACTGAAGTGGAAATGACCAGCTCCCATACTACCATCCTGCAGGAATAGGTGAATGTAACAAAGAAACTCCAAAGATGCTAAAGGCTACAGAACCCAACAAAATAATGTCAGTGCAAAGAGCTGCAGTCACCTTTCCTGTACCTAAGTACTGCATATTTATGCCCTAAATACTGGGTGCAGCTCAAAATGGTAAGTGACACTTGATAAAGATAAGGACTCCCCAGGAGACGCGAAAGAGGAAAGACCCAGGTCTGGGAATGGTTTTTCGTACAGTAATCCACATAGCAACAATTTCCCTTCTCTTTTGAGCTTCCCTGGAGACTAATTCTGGAAAACATTCTATTTGAGTGTTGCCTTTGGCAGAGGATAGTATCATTGGCAATGATGACAATTATCCTTGTCATTATTATCATGCCATTTTTTTTTTGGCGGTACGCAGGCCTCTCACTGCCGTGGCCTCTCCCGTTGCAGGGCACAGGCTCCGGACGCGCAGGCCCAGCGGCCATGGCTCACGGGCCCAACCGCTCCGCGGCATGTGGGATCTTCCCGGACCAGGTCATGAACCCGTGTCCCCTGCATCGGCAGGCGGACTCTCAACCACTGTGCCACCAGGGAAGCCCTGTCATGCCATTTTAAAAACAATTTTTTTATTTAAGAAAATTTTAATATGAGTATATTGAATATAGTTCTCTGTGCTATACACTAGGACCTTGTTGTTTATATTCAATATTTTATGATAAACGATAAGGGAAAAGAATATTTTAAAAATGTATGTATGTATAACTGAATCACCTTGCTGTACAGCAGAAATTAACAAACAGTAAATCAACGATACTTCAATAAAAAAATTTAAAAAATTAAATTTAAAAAAATTTATTGCAGTATAATTGATTTACATTGATTCAGGTGTACCGTAAAGTGATTCAGTTATACATACATCTTTTTCAGATTCTTTTCTATTTTAGGTTATTACAAGATATTGAATATAGTTCTCTGTGCTATACAGTAGGTCCTTGTTGTTTATTTTATATCTAGTAACTTGTACTCTGTTAATCCCAAACTCCCAATGCATCCCTCCCCACTTCCCCTTTGGTAGCCATCATTATTGCGATAGTTTTATTTTTTCCCTCCAGCACGATGTTGTGCCCTTTTGGAGCTTATTTCCCGTAATTATCCTAACCATTCTGTGAGCTTGATACTATTGTTTCCCCTTTGAGATTGAGATTCTGAGAGGTTTAGGGAATTCTCCAGGGAGTGACAGGGTCAGCAGGAGTCAAAACCACATCTGCTGGACACATGAGCCTCCTCCCCTTTCCACCCTAACGTTGTGTCTTTATTCTAAATCCAGGGTAGGTGTAGAAGACAGAAGGGCATAAGCCTGCAGCAGAGATCAGCAAACTTCTTCTGCAAATGGCCAGAGAGTACATATTTTAGACTCTGTGGGCCAGTCATGCTGTCCTATTCTGCATTGTAGCCTGAATGCAGCCTGAGACCATAAAGAAGTGAATGAGCATGGCTCTATTGCAATAAAGCTTTATTTATAAGATCAGACGGAAGGTCAGATTTGACCTTGGGCCGTGGTTATGCCAATTCAGTCTGTAAGAACAACCAAGAGGAGGAGTGCTGGCAGGAGTTGGAAGAACTTTGCAACAACAAATTAAAGACCCCGTCCTTAACCTCAGATGCTTTTAGCAAGGAATGTCAGGCAACCCCGTTTAAAAAAAGAAGACTAGAGATTCATAGAAAGAAAAGAGAGGGAAATCTAAAATGCAAATAATGCAAATTATAAAAGTAATTTCTAGGGGGAAAGAAAAAAAAAGGATGCTAGTCAGGCATCATTAAATTAGCCAAAGTGCCTTACACAAAGGAGGTGCAAAGCTGGGTTTGAGAGACCAGGTAGGGAGTAAATAGGAACAGAGAAGAGACTAGATCCTTCTGAACTCAGATTTCTGAAATTTACACAACAGAGAAGGAATAAAGAGACTTGAGAAGCACCATACAACTATGGATAAATAAGCAAAGACATTTGTGCCCTCAAGAAAAAAGCACCTCATAAAATTTCATACCCCCATCCCGGGAGTGTCTACTAAAATAAATGTCACCCGCCCCGGCTAACACACTGATAAGACTGAATTATTAATTACGTTCTGAAAGTTTTCATTTGAAATGTTCTATGGGTTAATGCAATAATCCAATCCATTTCCTCAGTCTGTCCCTGCTCTTCTATCTCAGCTCCAATTTCAGCTCTGAATTGTAAAACAGGACTTGGTTTTATCTGGAGTGTCTCTCTCTACATAACCCAGTGCTCTCCGGCGTCATCATAAACCAGGGCCTGAAAGCCCAGAGAATCAGCTGGCAGAAGAGAGCAGGCTCAGTGTCATCTTCCTGCAAAGTAATTTCCAGATGGAAATTGGATGCAATTGCATGATGGGGCTTAACTTCCCTCTGCTTGAAGCACAGACTTAGCAGGCTTCAAATCCCCAGCTCCACGCCACGCAGATGCCTTTCAGGTGGCTGGGTCCTCTTGTAATGGCGAATTTCTACCACAGGAATGTTGGGGTCTGGGCTGGGGTGGGGAAAGAGGTGCAGAGTTTTGGGGTCATCAAATGGTCTCCATCCTCAGCTCAAAGATGACCAGGTGGGAGAGCCAGAAAAATATCTTGGTGAAGTCAGGACAAACATATGATAAAAATACTGTACAGGAGAGGATGTCATCTCCCCCAAAAGAAAATATGATTGATTCAACTACCAAGTTAATGAGGCGGAATGGTCTGCCTGCCTGGGTTTACTGCATCTCCTCTTATGTTCAGACCCATCCTGGGTTCCCTCCCCTTGGTCCTGAGCTGTAATGGAGGTATTTGCCTTCTACGAGCATCGCGTTCTTAAATCACGTTGCCTTTCTCAATCAAATTTGATCTCAGGATCTACCTTAGTCGCCTGTGGAGCTCCATGTCTAATTGTATCAAAATGGAGTTTCTGAGTATCGTCCCATTATACTTCCATTTCTCTCTGTCCAGGAGCTGCCTGATGACTCACTTAGCTCAGATCCTAAGTCACTGAACACAGCTCTGTGCATCACGGTACCTGCTGGCTGCGTGTGGTTTCTGAGTGCTTGAAAGATGCCAGTCTGAACTGAGATTTGCCGTGAGTGTAAAATACACACTGATTCAAAGACTTCCTACAAATAGAGAAGGTAGAAGGATGTGCCTAGTTCGTCCATCATTTTTATGTTGGGTGCATGTTGAAAAGATATTTAGGATACGCTGGTTTAAATAAAATATTTATATGAAGTTCACCTGTTTCCCTTAACTTTTTAACAGTGGCCCCTAGAAAAAATTAAAATGATATATTTGACTCATATATTTCTTTTGGATGGTGCTGACCTAGGGTTACAGAATAAATAAGCAACTGGTAAACACAGCAAGCTCAGAGGTGGAGCTCCATTGCAGTAAACCAAGAGTATGTTCTGAGGGAGACAGTCTTCACCCAAGGCAAGGCGAATGCTTAAGTTATTCTCAAAACTGCCTTCTTTTCTGTCCTTGGCAAAAATTGGAATTGTTTTATAAATTAGTTGTATAACATTTGCTGTCATGTATGAGTTAGTTTTGCAATGTCTGTCTTTAAAAGGAGGTTTTTCCTTGTTCGACTCATTCTCTCCTCTACATTGTGAGAGTCACAAAGGAAGGCCCCTGGGAGCTTCATCCTTGAATTCAAAGCTCATAAGACAGTGCCAGGCACTTAGGACTTCTGAGCAAACATAGTTAAATGATAAACGTTGACCTCCTAGAGGGGTGGGCTAGGAAAGGTGGGAGGGAGACGCAAGAGGGAGGAGATGTGGGGATATACATATATGTATAGCTGATTCACTTTGTTATACAGCAGAAAGTCACACACCATTGTAAAGCAATTACACTCCAAAAAAGATGTTGAAAGAAAGTGATAAACGTTGAGTGAAATAATCTTTGGTGTTATAGGGTGTCAGTAGATACTTTGGTTATAGCAGCAAAAGTAGATCCCAATCATAATTTTTCCACTTAAAAAATGTAAAATAAAATCTTAATACAACAGCTGAACTTAAAAAAAAATAAGGCCAAGCATTTTTTTTAGGGCAGTGATTCTTGTAATGGGGTAAGATAGGATGGGGTCTTTCCAAACAAGACAGGCTACCCCATAGATCATTATTTCTCGTTATTGATGGAATTGCTTTGTCACCCTCAGGTATGATGAGCTGGGGGAAAAGGTTAGGAATAAGCATGTGGGTTTGATTCACTAAGTGCTATTTAGGATGTTTTCCCTTACCCTTAACTCCAAACCTTTAACTCCATTCCAAGCGGGGCCAACTTCATGAGCATACAACCTGGGCTTGCCTTAACAATCTGCTGTCTTGAAATTCTTAATAAATTTATCATTGAACTTGCATTTTATAAATGTAGTCCGATGGGACAATGGAGCACGCACGTGAGCAGAAATGTCCCATAGGCATGTCCCCCATTCATGGTTGCCCGTTAACACGTACCATTCATGATGCTTCACAAGCACAGAACTCCGGTTGATCCGTAATTTGTGGGAGTTCAGCGAGATTTAAAGTGAGTGCACACGTCTATGATGAGTAAACAGGGATGCTGACAGCCCCAAGACGCCATCCTTTCTGTTCAGAAAAAACTTGCTTCTAATAAGGAAAGAAAGCAATGACAGTCTAAGAAATAAGAACAGCTAAGGAACCCGACTGTATCCTTTCTGCTCACGTTAAGCCCCTGTATTTGGAACCACTCACACTAAACATGAACAAGGAAGGAAGGGAAAGGGGGGCAACCCAGAGTTCCTTTTCCTCTCACGCTTCCTTACTCAGCTGTAAGCTAAGGGTAGAGAGTGTTAGTAGAATGTGCACACGTCGTAGGGGAGGAAAAACTGCCCTTCTTCCCTTCTAGCTTCTTTGGCTAGACCCACAATTAAATTGACATGAGACAAACCAACAGGAGAAAAACAACTTTAATTTTGTACATGCTGGAGCTCGTAAAAATATGAGACTGTCTGAAGTGACCAAGCAGGCAGCTTTTATACCTTTTAGATAAGGAAACAATAAATCTGTGAAGAATTGACAAAACAAAGGGGTTTAGGCTTGGGCTGGCAAATTAGTGAAGAAATAGCAAGGTTTGCTTACACAGCCTTCTCGGCCTTGAACTTCCTATGGCTGGCCATAAGGATGCCGTCCACCCTCCCGATGCACTGAGGGTTCCTTCCTTCACATGGGAGATTTATTTCCTGCTTCCAGGGGAATGGGGGAGGGTCAGAGTGTCCTTGTACCTGCCGTTTCTTAAGTAACTTTCATTTTAAGTAACCCATATGCCAAAGCGGCATCTTTGGGGGTGGGATATTTTGCTTCCGTTCAGTATCAAGAAGTGATATAAAAACAGTTGAGTTAGTTTTTGCTAGTTTTGTGCTGAATGCCCTCCAGGTACACACCTGTAGTTTAACAAGTTGGGTTCATTAGTCACTGCGGTGAGGCATTCCCGTGAAAATCACAGGCAGTCTTAGTAAGAGTGTGTTAGAACCCATTACAGGATGTGTGATCTGGTTGGGTGATTTGGGGGAGGGTTGTCAGAAAACAGGGCAAGACTCTGCGTGGGGACCTCAGTACATCTTATCTCTAGGAAGAGCAAAACTGAGTGAGGCCATAGCTGTAATTGGTTCACGCAGCAGTCACTCATTCAGCCACAGAGGGTGGTGTTGGGTACCTTGTAGGCTGCGCAGTGACCTGGTCAGAGAGGATGCTCTATGAGGTTGTTTATGTCCAACAACACACAGCTGAACTATAAGTGCTGGATCCCTTTGTAGTAACATTGAGACCAAGCTTTGAAGTCACCAGTTCCCAGACGTCAAGGGAGGCCTTTTTCCTTTCTCATCCTCTCCCGTTAAGAAAAAAAAGACCACGTGAACGGATAGGCTATTAAATCTGAATTGTGTAATCTTACTGCTTTTGCATGTGAATTAAATGCCCTGATATTTGCATTTAAAACTAGCACTGCACCAGATGAAGATGAATGCTGAAACTCGTGCTCATTTAAATTTTTAAGGTTTTTAAATTTTAGATCAACATTAAACGGCAAATTAAAAAAAAAAGGCATGAGAAGTCAAGAGAGAGACTGTGGAGGAAAAGAAAAAGCTTTACATTTCAGTGCCTCTAATGACACTTTTTTCTGCTTTTTGAACAAGGGGCCCTGCGTTCTCATTTTGCCCTGGGTCCCGCACGTTGGGCAGCTGGCTCTCTCCCCAGTCCTTTATGTCTTTCAACCCTTGACAGTGCCCCAAAGAGAAATGCTTAAATCTGATTTTCTTTTGTCCTTTAGAGATCACTAGAGGCTGCATGTTTCCCTAAGTCAGCAAATGTTATAGGAGTTCAAATCCCTGCGGCTTCCTCTGAGGTGTGCACTTTGGTGGACAGGGCAGAGTCCACTGGCTTCCCCTGCTCTTTCCAGACCCTCGGACCGAAGTCCTTCTTTTCACGGGGTGGGAACAGGAGGCGTGGGGAGGCGATGGAAGGTGCGTTCCCCCCACCACAAGTATTCCATCCTTGTGTCTGGGGAGAAGCGTGCCCTATCATTGCTGTGCTTTTCTGCTTGGGGATTCCTTTTTATTTTTCCTAAATCAAAGCTATCCAAGTTTCTACTCACTCTTCTGATCAATATCTTACTTACAAACAATTTTCGAGTCCTTATCTCCGGTTGCCCTAAAACTCCCTAGCTGCAGCCTCCTACTACATTTTTCTTTGATACAAATTTAGAGTGAATCTGAGTTTTTCCCTATCCCCTGCACAGAATATAGCCTTACAAAATAATTCAGAGAAAGATCTTTGAGCAGAGAGTTAAAGTGACTTCATGCCACCCCAGATGAGACCAAATGGATAAACGGCCTTTGAGAGGTCCAGAGTTTATGGAGGAACCCTCCTTTTCTTTTTCTCAACAGAGCCATCTGCCCTGCTTACATGTAGATGTCTGAAGGCCTTTGCCCCAGACACAAATTGTCAACAGCAATGAGGGGAGACCTTGCCCAATGCTGTGCTCTTATCCCTGCAAATAGCTCTGACCTATCCTTATGGGTCACTATAATTAGCATGCGAGACAGCAGGCTCTTAATAAAAAGTCAGCAACCTACTTATTGGGGTGAAGTGAACAAAGGAGGAAGTGGTACCCATCACCCACCCCTAAGCTCCATCCCATTCCTACGACATGATTCTCTCACCACCTGGACACCCTCTCCAGGTAGACCTGCCTGACAGCATATGTGGTCTATGGGACTTTTTTTTTTTTTTTTTTTTTTGGGTACGCAGGCCTCCCACTGTTGTGGCCTCTCCCGTCGTGGAGCACAGACTCCGGACGCACAGGTTCAGCGGCCATGGCTCACAGGCCCAGCCGCTCCGCGGCATGTGGAATCTTCCCGGACCGGGGCACGAACCCGTGTCCCCTGCATCGGCAGGCGGACTCTCAACCACTGCGCCACCAGGGAAGCCCGGGACTTTTTTTTTTTTAAGTGTATTTGATTTACAATGTTGTCTTAGTTTCAGGTATACAGCAAAGTGATTCAGTTGTATAATATATATATATTCTTTTATATATATATAGTTATAAATACACATATTCTTTCTCAGATTCTTTTCCCATATAGCTTATTACAAGACATTGAGTATAGTTCTCTGTGCTGTACAGCAGGTCCTTGTAGATTATATGGGACTTTCCTGATTGCTACCCTTCAAAGTGGGGAGCCATGGGGTTTGTTGGGTCTCAATCAGTTGTCATTGTGGGTGCCTACAACAGCCCTCCACTCCCTACCCGTGACCAAGGCTTATGTCTCATACACATGTTCCACCCATTCCCCCACTCCCAGCCCTTTCCAGCCCTTTATCAGTGATTGATAACTGATAACTAATAACTAATAACTCAACCATACCTCTGTTATTTCACAAGCCCCAGTTTTCTCCCCTCGGATGGAGCGTTAGGTCTTACTGGCTCAACTACCTTCACTTAGCAGTCAGGCAGGACTCAGGATAACCCATCCCCAGCAGCTACTCCTGAGGCATCCCACATCTGAACCTTGATTTCCCCATCCAGACCGTGAACCCAGTGAACGCTCGGGCTCGGAGGGCTGCTGTGAGAAGTGACTGTAGAGCGGAGAGGGCTCAGGATCGCTTGTCAGTCAGCCTCACTGCTCAGGCAGCCCTACCTGGGATCAGGACTTCCAGAACACACTAGCCCTGTCAGTATTTGTTTCACAATCAAGGAGGGGGTGCATAGACACCAAGTAATAGGTGAAGTCTTAGCTCTATCCTATTGGGACTGCATACTCAGAATTAATAGTGGAAATAAATTACTTAGTAACACATACACCATCCACCCTGGTTTTCTGACTTTCTCTGAAATCTGCTTGGGGCCCTACTTTTTCATTTTTATCTCAATTTTAATTATTAAAAGACTATGTGTTTGCAGTAGAAACTTCAAACACACAGTATATACAGAAGTAACAAATAATTGTCTTCCTGTGCCCCATTGCCTCATTGGCACACATTATTTGAACCTTTTCAACATGCACACACACACACTCATGAGAGAAAATACACACACCCACACTTAACACATCATTTTTAACAAAGCTCGTGCATGTATTGTACTGGCTCCTTCAATTGCTTTTTCAGGGAGAGAGGAGAACACTGAAGAATTAAAGGATGATCTTCTACATATCAAAATGCAGGTGTTGCTGGCATTGCTGGCATCCTCTAAGAGCCTAGAAGATGTTCTTAGGGGCAAATATTAGTATAACATCTCCCCACGATTGTCCCCATTTCCGCTAGTAACAATAACATGTAAGATATCCAGGAAGATCAAAATAATCATTGCTGATTTAAGGGCAAATAATTTTGGAGCCAGAGGAGATGAAGCAATGGAGCAGAAAGGACTTGCATTATGGCTACTGAAATTCGTCGTCATCCAGAAAAAAAAAAAACCTAGACGATTTGACTAGGTTTTTTTTTGTTTTGACTCATTGCTTGAGCCATAGTGACACTTGCTACACATTCAGCCGGGGACCTTGTCCAGGGCCCTAGTCCTCAAGGAGAAATCCGGCAGGCACGAGGCTCAAAGCCCTGGATCCGTTTGCTGCCGGCCGTGCCACGAACCCCCTTTTCTGCCAGCTTTTCTCTGAGCAGAGCTGTGCCTGGCCAGCCCCCAGGGACTGAAACAGCATCTAACAAAAACAAATTCTTCCTTCTATTCCTTTAAACACCGCGGAAAGACTGGTATCATCAAAAATGAAATTGCTATTCTGAAGGGGGAAAACTTTTTATTTTATTTTTTGTTTGTTTTCTTTCTTTTTCTATTGAAGCAGAGTTGATTTACCATATTATATTAGCTTCAGGTGTACAGCATAGGGATTCAATATTTTTATAGATTAGACTCCACTTAAAATTATTATAAAATATTGGTTATATTCCCTGTGTTGTAATCACATCCCTGTATCTTCTTTCTTTCTTTTTTTTTTTTAACATCTTTACTGGAGTATAATTGCTTTACAATGGTGTGTTAGTTTCTGCTGTATAACAAAGTGAATCAGCTATACATATACATATATCCCCATATCTCCTCCCTCTTGCGTCTCCCTCCCACCCTCCCCATCCCACCCCTCTAGGTGGTCACAAAGCACCGAGCTGATCTCCCTGTGCTGTGTGGCTGCTTCCCACTGTCTATTTTACATTTGGTAGTGTATGTAAGTCCATGCCACTCTCTCACTTGTCCCAGCTTACCCTTCCCCTTCCTGTGTCCTCAAGTCCATTCTCTACATCTGCGTCTTTATTCCTGTCCTGCCCCTAGGTTCTTCAGAACCAATTTTTTTTTTTTTTTTTTTTTTTAGATTCCATATATATGTGTTGGCATACGGTATTTGTTTTTCTCTTTCTGACTTACTTCACTCTGTATGACAGTCTCTAGGTCCATCCATCTCACTACAAATAACTCAATTTCGTTTCTTCTTATGGCTGAGTAATATTCCATTGTATATATGTGCCACATCTTCTTTATTCATTCATCTGTCAGTGGACACTTAGGTTGCCTCCATGTCCTGGGTATTGTAAATAGAGCTGCAATGAACATTGTGGTACATGACTCTTTTTGAATTATGGTTTTCGCAGGGTATACGCCCATAGTGGGATTGCTGGGTCATATGGTAGTTCTAATTTTAGTTTTTTAAGGAACCTCCATACTGTTCTGCATAGTGGTGAAAAATCCTTTTTAAAGGCCATTGAGTACAAATTGCCTAACTAGTTGCTAGTGAAGGGTTTCAGTTAATACCTGAATTTGCTCCAGCTTAGCTGGAGCCTCTCTCTGGAGCAAGACTTCTCATTGTTGGGCTGTTTGTTCAAACACAAGGCGAGCCAGGAGCAATTTATTAGTAAAATTCCATCTAATACGGTGACTACGCATTCTTGCTGGTGGGAATGAATTGGATTTGTCAGGGCTGGTGTTTTGCCAGCACAAATCCCTGGGAGCCCAGCTCCTCTTAGCATGGCTAACTTCACAATGACTCATAGCCTCCGGAGTCAGATCTTTTTCTAGGAAAACCTTCTTGGACTCTGTTCTCTGTGGATTAATCAAGAATAAACATCCCTGTATCCCCAGGATTTCTCTGATCTATCAGACGCTCTTTGTGACCCTGGGGCTGGGAGGGCGGGTGATATTGGTATGAAGCATGGTATTTTTTTCTTGCTTATTTTTATATACAGGGAGCTAATTTCTCTTGAAAGGCAAGATTCTGATTCTGAAAGAGCAGTCTGCTGCATGTCCTCACAAAAACTATAATTATACTAAAATCTACTGCTGCCCACCTGCCCCCAGTTCTTAGAGGGCAGAGAGGGCTTCATCTTTCCCACAATGCTTTTCTTATCCCCGATGCGGAGCCCCTGACTGGCACATGGTGAGTGAATGAATGAATGAGTGAACAAATGATAGTTTCCTGGCCGTGATCATAGGCAGTGGAGGCAGGTGGTGGAAGGAGGAATGCAACATGATTGATTCTTCCAAATAAAACATTTTTCTCTATTTTTTTATATTGGAGTATAGTTGATTTACAGTGTTGCGTTAGTTTCAGGTATACAGCGAAGTGATTCAGATATAGATATCTATATATATATTTCTTTTTCAGATTCTTTTCCATCATAAGTTTTTACAAGATATCGAGTATAGTTCCCTGTGCTATACAGTAGGTCCTTGTTGTTTATCTATTTATATATAGTAGTGTGTATCTGTTAATTCCATACTCCTAAGTTATTGCTCCCCCCTCCTTTCCCCTTTGGTAGCCATAAATTTGTTTTCTATGTCTGTGAGTCTGTTTCTGTTTTGTAAATAAGTTCATTTGTATCATTTTTTAGACTCCACACATAAGTGACATTATACGATACCAAATAAAACATGTTTTACGTAATGTCTGTCCGTGCCAGGTTTGGGCTTCCTTGCTCCTAGTTGATCCTTTTTTTTTGCCACAGCTTGTGGTGAGATTGGTCCTTGGAAACCATTTTTTCACCCCATTATTGTATATATGAGGAATCTGATGTCTAAAGAGGTAAAGTTACTTATTCAGGAGAACACGCTAGTCAGTTTTCATGATATTTTATGACATTATACATCTTTATAAGTTGGTTTTCTGTGAAAGCACAAAGTTGTGCCATAGACTGGAGATTTTCTGTCTTTAATAACCAGAACATTTGAATTATCAGAAAACAATGCTCCCTCCCTGTGGTGGCTAGCAGAGGACTTATAGACTATGGATTCATCAACTCTGACACCAGTTGATTGAAAAACACACGATTATTTTATGCACTACTAAGAAGAAAACATACTGCAAACATAAAGTTTTTTTTTACTACTTATAAGTTTCAGGTTATACTTATTGTAAGAGCTCTTTTAGATTTACTTATGCATCTAAAAATAATGTATTGGTCTTTGTTTATACCTTAAAAGGAAAATATAACTAAAATAAAATAAATTGGTTATGGAATTTCAAAAATGTCTTCTTATTCAGGAAATGTGCTTTTATATTACTTTTTTTTTTTTTTTTTTGCGGTACGCGGGCCTCTCACTGTTGTGGCCTCTCCCGTTGCGGAGCACAGGCTCCAGATGCGCAGGCTCAGCGGCCATGGCTCACGGGCCCAGCCGCTCCGCGGCATGTGGGATCCTCCCAGACCGGGGCACGAACCCGTGTCCCCTGCATCGGCAGGCGGACTCTCAACCACTGCGCCACCAGGGAAGCCCTATATGACTTTTTAACTCGATCATTGATGGGCAGCTTTACCTGTGACACTGTCTTTTGTGCCATTGAAGCATCCATGTTAAATTAATTATATTTCAATAAAATAAATTTTTAAAAATCAACTATACTTTAAAAAAATAAATTAAAAAAAAAATTTAAAGCATCGATGATACAGTTTTCTCTAAACCAAAGAAGTCCTCCACAATGGTCTCAGATGTTCTTTCCAACCACTGCTCACCTTTCCATGAGTTTTGATGTGAGTGCTTTCTTGCTTGGCTGCTGTGATGGGAAGTCCTCTTGCAGGGTCTCAGAAGGAGCCCCCCTCTCTGAGTGCACGTGTCCTCCTGCAGATCCCGGAAAGCACTTGGCTTGTTGCTTTGTGAGAACATGAGGAATTTCGGTCACTCCTTTAATGACAAATAATTGTTTTCCTAATACCAAATCTGTGCCCCCCCTTCTCTGCTTGCCTGCCCTTCTTTGTACTCAGTAACTTTTTGCTTTAATGACAAATCATAGCATCATCTTCTTAGAGACTTTTTAAGCACCCATTAAATCATTAAACACATCTGGTTGCAGCAATTCATATAACACAATGGAAGTGCCGGAGATATGAAGCGCTATGACCGAGAGTGTGTAAAAGCAACGACAGCTTAATTGGGACTGCAGCTTGGTCCGGCAATGACTGGACAATCGCAGTGATTGTAAGATGCATCCTGATTTCTGCTGCATTAAAATGGGCGGCGGTAGGGAGGGGGTCGGGGTGGGGGGTGGGTGGAATGTGCACCTTAGAAATTATGAAACCCAGAAATCACTTCAGCCTGTGTCAGGGTTTTTCCCTGGAAAACTCACCGGGAAGACTCCATGGGGAACTCCAACTCATGAAGGGAGGATTTGACATTCCACTTACAATTAGCAAAGTGCTAAAACATCTGCCAAAGAGAAGGCGATCAAGGCAGGTTTTTTTGTTTGTTTGTTTGTTTGTTTTTGCGGTACACGGGCCTCTCACTGTTGCGGCCTCTCCCGTTGCGGAGCACAGGCTCCGGACGCGCAGGCTCAGCGGCCATGGCTCACCGGCCCAGCCACTCTGCGGCACGTGGGATCCTCCGGGACCGAGGCACGAACCCGTGTCCCCTGCATCGGCAGGCGGACTCTCATCCACTGCGCCACCAGGGAAGCCCCAAGACAGTTTTTTAAAAGATGTTTGCAATTCCATAACAGCATTTCTCAACATTGGCTGCACATTAGACTTGACGGAGGAATTTTAGAAGAAGAAGAATTAAAAAAAAAATAGTACTAGCCCCAAACAAATTGAATCTCACACTAGTTTCGGCAGCACATATACGAAAACTGACACAGTACAAAGATTAGCACGGCCCCTGCCCAAGGATGATGGGCAAATTCATGAAGCATTCCATATTTTTAATAATTTTTTAAAAAAATTAGAATCTCTAGGGGTGGGCCCAGGCATCAGATCATTTTGAAGAGACCGCTAGGGGGTCCTAGTCTGCCATCCAGTTAGGGAACCACTGATAGGAAGATAAGAAATTTCCTGGATTTCCAAAAAGCCAAAGTCCTAGTATGTCTCAGGCGCGATTAAGAGCGATCCACCTTCCTTGGAAACATCTGGATACAGCAGCAGGCAGGTCTAGGGTTTACTTCATCTGGGCCTGCATGGTGTGGGCACTTTTTTCCCCTCCTCTTTCTTTCCTCCTTTTTCTGCCCTCCCTCTTTTTAATGCCAGCTTGGCAATCTCGCAGCACAGATCTATTTCAGCACAATGACACACTGAGTTTTAAACCTTTCAAACTGTGTTATTCACAACCATGAATGTCCTATCATGAATAGAAAATAGACTTTCTGGGATTCTCTGAACTCAGACCCTTGACCGCATGTCACTTCTGAGTCCTCCCTGGCCGTTCCCTCCGCTGGGCTGGTCACTTTCGCCCTTGACTTCCGTCTGCCCCACCTTGATGTCCACCCCTTTCCTCCGCTGGCTCCGAGGAGGGACAGGACGTGAAGGGCAGCTCCTTGAGGCTCTTCAGGATTCCAGTGTCTCTTGTAGTTGAATCTCTTGATAGCTGCAGACAATATATGGTGTAGATCAAAAAGGAGGGCGCCAATGTTCAACGCCAGTGACAGCAGTGTACATTACCCCACACCGTGTACATATTGGCATGTGTCTAACAAGGGGTTTTGATTTTCCATCACAGAAGGAAAGATGTGCTTTCTAGAAAGATCCCACAGCCTCTTCATCTCCCTACCCTTTCTGCATACCTACCATTTTATCTCTTGGATTTTTTTTTTTGGTAGGTTTATTTTTTAAGCGTACAAACCCTGCATAATGAGGAAAGCGAAAACACTCTGATTGAGAGACTTTCGGCTAAAGAGGGGAGCTCTTGGGGGCGTTGCTCAAACTTCATCCTCCAAATGCCATCAGTATATTTTCAAAGAAAATAGACCATGATGTGCTTTGTTTTTTCAACTTCCATTGAGATTTTTATGGAAGAGGTGCTCTGGGAGTCTCTGCATATTTTATTTAGATTTTGACAGTAGAATTTAAATAATGATCTAGGGAATTCCTTGGCAGTCCAGTGGTTAGGACTCAGTGCTTTCACTGCCAGGGCCCGGGGTTCGATCCCTGGTGGGGGAACTAAGACCCCACAAGCTGCGTGGCACTGCCAAAAAAATCTTTTTTAATTAAAAAAAAATAAAAAAGAATGATCTATTGAAGAGAATTAAATCATCATGGTACTTGAAGGTGATCCATTCTGCATCTCTTCTTGAGCTCCTCGGTCAGTGGTGAGTTTCTTTTTCTCTTAACAGATGTAGGACACCTTTTTCTTTGTGTTAAGTTTTTCATAAGACGAATAAACTAGACATGGTAAGACGTATCACAATCAGAAAAAAAGAAAACTCTATCACCTGAAATCTCTTCTCTCTACTCTTCTTCACACTTGAATGAATTTTCTTAACAACCCGTGGCTTTCAGGACAGACTAGAGTTCATGTGAGTGACACAGAGTGAGATATATTTTGCAGTGACTTCTTAACAATCTGTACAGTTATACATAATGTACTTTAAGTTTAAAAAAGTCACGTTAGAATAGATATGTTGCTACCACTTCTTGTATGAGATTGAGAGCAACGCTTACCCTCTTTAGGCTGCAGTGTCCTCGTTTATAAAAAGAGATATTTATAGTATCTACTTCATGGGGTTTTATGAAGATTACAATGAATATAAAATAGGGAGCTAATTGCTGGGCATTCAGTTCAGCTACACAAGGAACGGTAGTTAGATGTTGTCATTATTACTTTTGTTATTATCAGCCAAGCTCTTTCTCTATCTCCATCCCTTTTTCTCCTCACATGCTGTAGGTAAAAAGAAAGTACGAAGAGTAGATTTTTTCAGAATGAAATCCTGCCGTTGCGGCAACATGGATAGGCCTAGAGGGTACTATGCTTAGTGAAATAAGTCAGGCAGAGAAAGACAATTACCGATACCACTTATATGTGAATCTAAAAATAAAAAACAAATGTGTGTGGCAAAAGAGAAACAGACTTGCAGATATAGAGGACAAACCAGTGGTTTCCAGTGGGGAGAGGGAAGGGGGGAGGGGCAAGATAGGGGTAAGGGATTAAGAGGTACAAACTATTATGTATAAAATAGATAAGTAACAGGATATAATGTACAACACAGGGAATTATAGCCATTACAAACAGATTATAATGGAGTATAATCTGTGCAGATACTGAATCACTAGGCTATATACCTGCAACTCATATAATATTGTAAATCAACTATATTTCAATTAAAGAAAGAAATTAATTAATTTTAAAAAGAGTAGATTTTTCCATAACCTAAACTTTACCTACTCATCCTTTGGATGGATCCTCAACAGAGAGACAGAATCCACAGACCACAGTTAACCTGTCTTTGAATCTGAATCTTTTACTTCCTACAAATCGTCTGATTTGATACAGTGCATGAAACGATTTGAAGGCTTTTGAGGGTTCCCTTCTGGCGAGCTCACTAGAGTCCTCACCCAACTCTCCATTCAGAATTCCCTAACAGTAATTCACTCTGTGTTCACATAGCAATTTGTAGTTTCCAAGCATTGTTACTTTACATGTCAACTTTAGAACATTCCAACAATATCTCACTAATATATTAATAAGTAAATTAATTAGCATATCATTAATACTGTTTGTCATGGAAGAAAGTTAAGAAACGAAGAATTTAGGTGACCTGACCATGGACCCTCAGTTACTGTGAGATTTGTGGAACTAATTGTATATCCCATGTTTTCTCCAACACATACTGTTATTCCCAGCAGTGAGTTCAAAATGACTTTATTAATATCAAAGAGGCAGACACACGGCTAAGCATCCCTAGATTATCTTTTTAATCTTAAAGTTATTGAGCGTTGCTATGGGGACACGGCCACCTTGCAATATCCTTTTGCTGCAGGACATAGCCCATAACATAAAATCCACAAAGCATTCCGATGCCTGATGTGGACATTTGGTTGAAACCTCTTCCCACTTACACCTGTAGATATTCACCTGACGGTGAATAGCAAAGTGGACTTGCTTTTTTGTTTTGCCTCTTCTTTTCCTACTTGACATTTCTTGAAACTGACAAAAAGCCAGGGGTAACAAAAGGCAAGAGGAGAAAGTATGGAATGTGTAGATAAGGAGCAGAGTGGAAAAGAGACCTGGTTAATTCACTCAAAGGGTCATAACTCCCTCCCAACTGAGGTCTTCGATTTGATGTCGAGCCAGCTCTAGGGTCTCCTGAACAGTGGACGGTGTGCCAGCCTTCAGGGTAGAACACCCCTTCTCTGGAGAAAATCATCGCGGTTGGCAGTGGCCTGATGGGTCCACCCATGATGACATCTGTGCTCCTACTTATAACTCAAGGGTATACCCTCCTTTTCCATCTGAGCTGTTAGCTTTTTAAAATACTTAAAAACCAATCAGCAACTAAATTGCATCTGAAGAGCTATTTCAATTATAGGATGGAGGCAGTTCCTCGGCAACTGAAGTATTTAAGAGCTGCAAAAATTAATGTGCATTTTAATGCTGATTTGCAGAGTATAATACACTTTGTAATTCATTTAAATGTATTCTGTGTGTTTTCTTTTTGCTGAAGGCGCAGCGGCAGTCCTTTGAATCATCATAGAACTACACTTTTAAAGTCTTTTTTAATAGAAAAGTATTTAAAACCTAAGAAAATAAACTGAGTTAAGACATAATTGGTTGGAATCGGAATGTAGATTGGGTCCTTTTCCTTGAATAACATCACTTAAAAGCACTCCTGTGGGATGATTCTGACTCCTGAGAGAGACAACCTGGAGTTTGGATCATACCAAATAAAAATCTCATCTAAAATTGCTTTCTTCTTGTTGCCAGACTAGATAGAAGGTATACTATTGGTCAGAGGCTACTGACTTGGCAGGTAAGTCCAGGAGCTTCAGTTCCTCCATGGATGACAAGCTTTAAAACTGAGTTCATCAAACATAAACATTTTGCCCCAGAGCCCAGCAAGCTGTACCTAGGTCGACAGCCCGAAAGACGTGAGGTCAGCAGAGCAAACAGTTGCTTTTGTTCCGTAGTTGCCACGACAGAGATTAAATGGATGCGTGAGGGAGAGTGTGTGGCTACAGGCTGGAGAAAGAGGTCCGAGGTGGATGCACCCAGCCTGGGTCCCCTCTCTGTGGTCTTGAACGAGAGACTCGGGGAAGGACAGATTTCAGCCACAGAACATCCATGTGCCGTCACCTCGTCCAGGGCCTTCATTCCTTCGCACAGCAGATGAGGCACCAACATCCTGACACGGAACTACTGCAGATTCACAGAAAGAGGCAGCTCCCTAAGCAGCCCCCAGCAGCGTGGGGGAAGTGACACTCCCCTGCTTTGTTCCGTAGTCACCTGAAAACAAATGAGCCTGCGCTTCTGTATGCTATCCAGTGTGGCATGGGGTTATTGCCAACTTTTGATCAGTCCCAGATTTGGTGTCACGTGTGTTGGATTTGCTGGGGTTGCATTTGAACCAATGAGCTGCCCGGAACGATGACATGCTGTGCCCTCCCCTGACTTGTCTCCTGAAGTTTATTCTTCCCATTCCCTGAAGTCAATGTGCTTATAAACTGAGCCAATCAATACACCTAAAACAGAGCTCTTCCAGAGCCCACCTAGGGGGCCGCCCTCTTCTGGGACATCACTGCTGTTGCGGAGAGGCGGGTCCCAGGCGGAGAATTGAAAAGGCTGTTTATTTATTGAATGTTAACTGAGCACTGACTCTAACTGCATCTGGCACAGGGTTATAGGGAAGTGCAGGATGGGTGAGCTACAGCCTCATTCTTCAAAGAGAACCAAGTCCAAGGGCTGGAAATCGGGGGGGACTCCATGTTGCTTATGGAAAAATAAGATCTCCTGGGGCTTCGAGGAGTGGTTATGGGATGTAGCTGAACTCAGACAGCACAATTAAAAACGCAGTTTGGAATAGGCTGTGAACATCCATCTGGGGTGCCCTCCCCCGACTCTCCAAACTGAAGAAGCAGAAAGCTCAAGGATGTGAAGGGTCTCAGGCTGGCTCGTACGCTGCTCTGAGCATCTGGGTTACCTTTAGTCACTTCTGCTGGGTAACTGGAGCCTGTATGTTTTCACGGAGCCATTACACTGGAGCCCTCTCTGCCCTGAGCCCCAAAGGGTCCCCGTCCCCCCAGCAAACATGACATTGTCACAGCGCGCCCTGCCCATGGGACCCCTATTTTCAGGCCTTCTATAAGGAAACCATTGAGCCTGCCTCCGAGCTGTACACAGTGGTGGCTTTCATTTAAAGACCCACTGCTCTTCCTGCCAGCACCGGGGAACAGAGAGCGCTATTTATACACATCCTGGTGTCAATTTCCACAGCAAGGAGGTGAGGCTGGTTTCTGATGTACGCCTTTCCAGCCAGCTGTCCCCCCGTCATTTTGCACATGCTGGCATGACATTTCCCTCCAGCCAATTGAATCCTGAAAAGTTTTGTTTCTTTCACACGTGAATAAAAAAGAAGTCTTTGACGTGCAGCATCCCTCGCTCCTCATAAAGCTGTAACTTCACAGGCTCTATCTAATTTGTACTCATATAGTTAATTATGAGTTAATGTTAATGGTTTAAGTCGAGGGGATGATACCAAGTACCCAGCAATAGGAAAGGGAAGTTATTTATTATTAAATAAAAACCTGGATAACGGCATGGACCAATGACGGATATGTGGACAAGCGGGGAGACATAATCTGTGTCCTCGAGAAACTTAAACTGTTATAAATCATAGCAAATCTCTAAGGTTCTCTGGAGATTCAATACAGCCAGAGTTGCGGCTCCAGAGCAGGAATAACCGCCCGCACCCGCATCCTGTCAGTCTGCACAAGCCCTGGGTCTTTCTGTTTAGACTGTTCTGTTAGTGAATTTTGCTCTGTGGGGACCTTTGAGGAATTTAAATCACATATCATGACATGGGTGAGAACATATGAAATATATTGCTATAGAAATGAAAGCTATTCTAATTGTGACAGTTTTTAAGTTATTTGAAAAGCACCTGCCGTACACCAACGAAAGTAATATTTTAATTTTAGACCCCAAGGCAGAAGAAGAGGCTCAGGACAGAACAGAATTCTACCCACGCCCTCGCTTTGTAAACATGTGCAACAAATACTCACTCAATAAATAAGCAAATGAATGAACAGAGGAGCCTTGAGCACAGGGATTAAGACAGTATTTAGAACTTTTCTGACAATGGAAGAATTTAAGTAGGATTACATAGCATCCCAAATGGCAGGGGCAAAATTTCTTGATTACAATGCTGTGAAGCCCCAGATGGCTCTCAAATTTTCTGCGTTAGTCTGAATTGATGAAGAGTTAGAAGCAAGTTGTGACAATATTTGCCACAAAACTGGAGAGCCCAGAGAACTGACCAAAACGATCACGAAGTTCTGATAGTGCTTCCAAAAATACTGCAAAATTATCATCTCTTGCTTATTACAAAAGATTTCAAGGACACAGAAAAGCATAGTGAATGAGCTCTGTTAAATGGAACATTTAAGTAAAGTCTTTAGAATAAGAGGTGAAGCTCCTGCTTCTCCTTCCCTAGTCCTTGTACCCACCCCCCTTTTCGAGAAATAATCACTTTCACAAAATTGATGTTAATCGTCCTAGGAATTTTTAAAAACTTAAATTTACTTGCAGATGTACGTATCCATCAATTAGGCATCATTTTGCATCATTTTTTAGCTTTTTAAATAAATACTACTGCACCATACATATTTTTCCCTAACTTGCTTTTCATACTTGTGTATGGGGGCATTTATCCACGTTGATTTATGTAGCTCAAAGAAATTTATTTTAACTGATGTGTAGTATTTATTGTACCTTATGAATATGCCATATCTTACATCTCCATTTTCCCGGCGCCATACATTTTAGTTACTTTTTTTTTTTGCTATTGCAAACAGGCCTTTCTGACCGTTCCTGTTTATGTTTCCTTGAGCATACAACCAAGGGTAGCCCCGGGGCAGTGGTTTTCAACCCTGCCTTCATATAAGAAAGCTTTAAGAAAAATACCCAAACTGAACCTGACATCAAAGATTCTGATTTAATTTGTCTAGGGTCTAGTGATAGAAGACAGAAAATGAACAAAGGTATAGATTAGGAAATATCTGGTGGTGATACGAGACACAAGGAAAACAAAACAAGGGAATCCTATAGAGCCTTTATCCAGGGAAGAGCATCCCTTGGAGGTGACACTGAAGCTCAGATGAGTGACCCAGGGGCCGCTGTGAGAAGACCTCAGAGAAAGAAGTTTCCTGCGAGAGGACATGGCTGGAGGAGGCTTGTCATTTTGAGAAACAGGAAGTCAGTATGTCTGCTAGCCTGCTGCTGACAGTGTAGGGCCAAGGCAGGAATACCAGTACAGGCCCGTGTACCACACGCTTAAATATTTAAAGGCCGTAAGTTAAGCAAACTATTGAGGAATATATGTTTTATATTCCTACTTTAACAAATACACTTTCCTAATGACAAAATTAAAAATATGGGTAGAGCTAAGGTCTCTATCTGATGGAAAGTCATCAAAATACCAATGAAAACTAAATTTGATTGTTACTGCACACATGTGGGTGTACTGTGGATGGACCAAGGATGCTTGAGTGAGTGATAAAATAAAGATATAAATAATTTATAAATTATTTTATATTTTTGCATTTAGCTTATTTTGTTGGCTTTATTTCAAGTGAAATCATTATTTATGTTGTTATAATCAAAAGTCACATAATTTGTTATTGACAGTAATGATCTAAAGGATTAAAGGTAAAACATGTTTTTACTTAAGAGATACACAATTTAAATTTATTTTCATTAAAGCATAAATGAAATGTAAAACATTTTTTAATTTAAAAAAATTTTTTAAATTATATATTTCCGAAAGGTTATTTTTCTTTTAATTATAAGTGATAATTAACCAATATCAAAATATTTATTCACAATTATTTGTTAAGAGACTTCCCTAGTGCGGGCTTCCCTGGTGGCGCAGTGGTTGAGAGTCCACAACAGTGAGAGGCCCGCGTACCGCAAAAAAAAAAAAAAAAGAGACGTCCCTAGTGGTCCAGTGGATAGGACTCCACCCTCACAATGCAGGGGGCTCTGGTTCAATCCTTGGTTGGGGAACTAAGATTCAGCATGCTGCACCATGTGACCAAAGAAAGAAAGAAAGAAAATTATCAATATTAGTTAAGATGAAATTTTAAAATTTAAATTTTAGGACATTTAAATACATCTTAAATGCACTGACCCTTGTGCAGGTGAAAATCTGTCTGTAAATTTACAGTCAGCCCTCCATATCAGCAGTTCTGTATCCATGGAGTCAACAACCTCAGATGTCATAGTACTGCAGTATGTATTTATGGAGAAAAAATCCACACAGTTCAAACCCATGTTGTTCAAGGGTCAACTGTATTTGTATAAAAATAAAAGTACTGCAGTTCAAGAACTGGATGTACACGTAGTTCAAATGTATGAATTGGTATCACTTCATGTTACTTCTAGTCCCACGTTGTTTTAAAATACAGGATTTATTATTGCTCAGGTATAGTGAGGCCAACAGATCAGGAGATGACTACCATTAAGAGAGAGTTTGTTATACTCACAGATCCCGGGAGAATGGGGCATGTCACACCAGGCAGGGCCACATAGGGCCACACCAGTGTCCATCGGGACATGAAGGAGTGAGGGGAAAATGTGAGTAACAGCCTTTATTGTGTTTCCCTGGGGCAGGGTAAGCTTTACCTGAATAAAATATGATTTTTAAAAAAACGAAATGAAAAAATAAAATTTCAACTTGCTTATTTATAATGTGAGTAAAATAAATAATTCTGCAAGTGAGACACTTTTATATATTAAGTGAAAAACAAAATTGCCCAGGCATCAAAACTTTCTCAGATAGTGGGTTTGGAACAGCATCTCTAGAGAGCAGCAGTGCAGGACAGAGACGAGTATCTACAAACCTAAGTCTAACCAGAAACACTTGTGCCCAGAATGCTGACCTTAAGGCTGAGAACTTGCAGGAGGAGTTGCTTGAAAATAGATGGTTAATGATGTTTTCTATTACAGATGAGAATGTAGATAACATCTCCCAATAGATCTGCATTTCTTCATGCTTCCAGTCAGAAATTTGATAAGACCAAAGTTTGATAGAAACTTCTGGACGTGATGCCTATGACAGGTACACATATCAGGGCATGACCTACTATCCTGTATTGAGAAAAGTCCTGAACATTTTAAGGTGGACTCATCCAAAGTAGTAAACTGGACTACGATGTGGCTCCTGGAATGGTCATGCTTAATATTTTAGTACTTGCTGTAGTACTGAAATCCAAGATGGTAACAGTGTGCAAAGCCTTTGTCGTTAGCTATTTGTTAACTCATTCACCCAGAGATAATTTTGTACTAAAACTTTCATATACACAACACCATGAATACTGCCTGCCCCTAGCCTAAAACTACAGACCATTCATGTTTATTAGACTCAGAGCTGGCAGGATGCCAGGGATTTGGGTTTGCCATGGTGACAGAGATTTTTATTAGCTTTTGGGGGAAAATAGGCATGTTAGTATAATTCAAAGAAAAACCTCACCACCTTTCACCAACATATACCCCAGTTTCCCTTCCCGAAATCCATTTCCTGAAATGAAAGTGAAACATTTCCAAAATGATAGACTTGAGGACTGAACAGCAAAAAAATTCTGATTTTAAACTTTAGAACATGAACTAACGTGGTTCAGTTCACACTCAGATGTAAAATTCATAATTTGAATAAAAGCTACAAATGGAAATCACTGTCCTACACTCCAAAGAAAAGTAAATACAATGATGTTAGAAAAGCAGAATATTGCAAATATTTCAAGAGTCATTGCTTTTAAAAACAATCACTGTGCAAGAATCTTTCTGCATTTAGAATCCCTACATTTGTGAACAGCTGTTTTTTGTTATAAAACTGAATAAAACTAAATGTCACAGCCCGTTAAAGGACTTAACGTTAAACACGGAACACAAGACTTGACATTGTCATCTTAATACCAAAAAAAAAAAACCCCAACAAGAGCCGTGGTCAGGTTTCTATGTCCTAATCCAAAGTATAATGAGTTAACAAAATAAAAATACATAAAATATAAACTGAAATGTGTAATGAATTACATATTCAAATATATGCATATGTTAATTTTCAAATTGATGCTATTCTATATTACACATATTTCTGTTGTGACTTTACAACAGCACATCTGGAAAAACAGAGGAAAATCGAATATATTTCTGGCCACCGATTTTTCTTATCAATCCATTTCGCTGATTTATTTCTACCTTCCAGGCCCTGTAGACACCTGAGTGCATGATCCCTGCTCTAGACCATGAGTTCATCACGGACAGACCCTGGCAGCATATTATTCAACCAGCTTCCCACTTTGTCCATCTATGATCCATCTGTGATTTAACAAATATTTCTTGGTCACCTGCTAGCTACCTAGCACTGTAGGTCGTGCTGCAGTAACAAAAATGGATAAGACAAGTCCTGTCTCCTGGACCTCAGATTCCTATATTCAGTAAACGTTTGAATTGAATTGATTGGCTGTCTTAGTCCTACCGTGGCCCAGAGAGTTCTGAGTTACACAATCCGCAGAACCCCAAGACTGTTAGTCGCAAACATGGCGGGTAATATAACAGCTTATAAAATTCACCCCCCAAGAGAGAAATTATTCCTGTCTGTGGGATTCGCTTTGTGAAAGCATCTGGCACTATGGGAAGCATTGAGTTTTGCATTCAGGGTGACAAAATGTAAGTCCCTGAAGCTAATTAGTAAATTAACATATACGCTCATTCACCTGAGTTCCTCCAGTCCAAACCCTTTCCAATTTTGCTGCAGGAAAGTAAGCTTTTCCCAAGAGACACAATTGAAAATAGGTCTGAACGAACATGGCTGTGTCTTTGCTGGCATATGAATCTGTTTCTGTCTTTCTTATCACGTTTAAAATCCAAAGGATTGTGCTTCTAATCTCGGTGCCTTCAGTGACCACAGTTACAGCAGTGATGGTGGTAGCTTTTCCCCACACATAGACTTCCCTTTAGCTTAATTGTCTTTTAAGACACAGCTGGCCTGATGTCACAGGAGCTAGAATGGCGGCTCATCGCTGAGCTGGGGCGTTGCATTAGATTTAAAGGCAGGGATGAGAATGAGAGATGACATAGAAGTCTTTGAGGCTGAAACGGCAAATATACAAATAAACGTACACATTCTTCCAGTCTTAACTATTTTAGAGTCTTCTTAAATATTTACATGTTTAAGATTTTACGGTCTTCTTAAATATTTTAAGAGAGATTTAATTTCTCATCTTTAATTAGCCCAGAAGGATAGAGATGGTCTTTGGTCTCCCATAATTTTCAGTTATTTGCTAAAATTCTTCTTCCACTCTGTTCATTCAACCTGGTTGAATTCTAATATAATTCAATGTTATTTCAACGGCATTTTATCAAGTACCCATTCCATGCCAGGTCCTGTTGACAGGCAGCGTAGGAGACAGGAGAGCACCTAGAAAGGCTTCCCATCAGAGACAGAACGAAGAATGAACAGAATTTATTAAGTGAAAAAGGTGAGACATGAAACACAGGCAATTCGATCAGCATGTTCAAAAGTGCAAAACAATGAAATATCACGGCAGGCAAAAAGGAAATATAAATCGTTTGAATGGCTGGTACAGCAGAAAAAGAGCAGGCTGGGGGTTGGGGGGAGCTGGGACTTCAACGGGTCTGAGCTCCAATCACTGTTCCAGAGAGGGCTTGCTTCAGAGCCACCAAGGGGGATTTTTTTTTTTTATATATAAAAAAGCAACATGGGCTTCGCTGGTGGCGCAGTGGTTGAGAGTCTGCCTGCCGATGCAGAGGACACGGGTTCGTGCCCCGGTCCGGGAAGATCCCACATGCCGCGGAGCGGCTGGGCCCGTGAGCCGTGGCCGCTGAGCCTGTGCGTCCGGAGCCTGTGCTCCGCAACGGGAGAGGCCACAACGGTGAGAGGCCCGCGTACTGAAAAAACAAAACAAACAAAAAAAAACTTACTTTTTTTCTGGGCAGGACACCTGGTGATTCAGATTCAGAAGGCGTGGGATTGGAGCCCAGAAATATTTATTTTTTGAAATACTTTCCAAGTTCCAATTCAAGATGGCGGCTGAGCACAAGGCTTTTTCTTCCTCCTCCTGTGTCTCCCCAAACCCCACTGAAATTATCGTAAGAAGGACCAAGATGCATTACCCACAGCAGTGAGGAGAACAGAAAAACTGCAAAGGGGCAAGAGCTAGTAATCTCTTGCTTAAAGTTGGAAAGAGGATAGAAGCACATTGAAAGCGAAAACCCAGCGTTGGGAGCTATGGCCCTCCACCTTGGGAGAGGACGCTGTAAAAGCCACGGTTTCTGGCAGAGTTACAGAGAAGCTTCCAAACTGGTGTAAGTCAGAGTGGCTAAGGAATAACGTCACAAAAATAAAATCAAATGATGAGAGGAGTGTCTAGGGAACAGCTGAACCCTCCTCTTCCACCTCAGGAGATTAGCTGGCAGCCTGGCTCTTAACGACCTGGAATAGGTGCTCTTTGAAAGAAAGGTATTTGAGAAATCCAAGAGATACTATTTCTAGCCCGATGAATTTCTCCCCAGCTGAAATAACCAGACCAGCACGGAAGAGAAGCCTCCCCCCATTTTCCTCGGGAGCTTGGAAGTGAGAATACACTCACCCCCTCCAAGTACCCATGTCCCACAGACCTCATGAGGGATGGAGAAGAAAGTAGGGAAGGAGATGGGAAGGGAACCCGTGCTCATAGCTGTTGCGTTACACCCATGGGGCACTCATCCAAGCTCTTCTGGCAATTTCTGTTAATGTATTGGGGGGCATAAGAACTTTAACACAGAGCCCCAAACATCCCAGCCTCTCTGAGGGTGTCCCTTCTTCTCTGCTACTGCAAACAGTGGCAGTGGGAATCAAACTTTCCCTTTAAATTATATCTGTCTGAAAAGGAGGCATTCTCTGATAGGTAGAGTGATCTAAAAAAGACCCAAATTCCCATGTGTAATTTCTTTTTACTATCCTTGTTTGTTCACTGGAGAAGGGAAGAAGCCAACATTTGCTAGAAGAACCCAGCACTCGATCTGGTCCCATAGGGTAGAGGTGGCCAGGAGTCCAGGTTTCGATGTTCTAAGAGCATCTGGTCCATCGTATGAAGGTCAGCACCCAGAGAATCCAGGCCCAGGCAGCTTTTCGAAACTGGTGTGAAACTCTCCCCGGTCACTGGCTAGAGAGCGACTAAACGTCCTTCCTCGGGAGAGCCACTGACAAGTGTGTGGGTGGGGTCTCGGAGCTCCATCCAAATGGGCTCCAACAGGAGGGCCACAGGGAAAGGAGTAGACGAGGCAGAAGCCCTGTCACCTGAACTGGACAACATAACATGCATGACGCTGACGCAGCAGAAAAGCCACAGATCTAATGCACAGTCTGCTTGCGATTTCCACCACCCGTCCCATGTGGGTTCCAATCTGGGAAACGGGTCCCACTTTGGACACAACGGGTTAGAAAAGTCTCACTGAACCTCTGGCTTGAAAGTCCTCTGTGATGTCAGATGAGAGAGAGCTCTCGTTCTCTTGTATTGAGAAATTAAGTCGCTTTAGGGCTGGGGGAAGGGGAGTCCCTAATTTTTTCTTGAAAATAAAAACATGGTGAATGCAACTGTGTTTAATGCCCTTGGCTCTACAGTGAGGGCTTGTGGCCCGTTTTCAGACCACAACCTTCCGTTCTTTCTTCCCCAAGCTCGCATTCCGCCAGCCTTTGCCCGAGTACCGTGGATGTTCATGTGTTTGGTGGGAAAGAAGAGAGCTTGGTGGTGGTGGGGGGGTGTGGACTGGGAGAGAGCTGAATCCCCCTTTGCGTGTGTCTCTAACGAGTTTATTTCTGATCAGTTTTGACCCCTTCTCCAGCTTTTTCAGAATCATCTCTTGCTCACAAACTTGGCTTTGTTGATCAATGAATGAGCGACTTTTTAGCCTACAGTCTGCGTAGGAAACCTCAACAGCTCAGGGCCCAAGGCAAACGGGTCCACTACATTTGTACGTCCAACCACACCCATCTCCACAGTGGAGATCACCGGCTCCTGTCTTGGGCCATCCAATAAAGAGAACTAGTTGTGCTCAGGACTTCTTTCTCCATTTTGATCTCTCAAGGCATTCCACGTGGATGCTTTTTTGTTTTCACATTTAAAATCCATTTTCTCTCTCTGGGTAGACTCCCCAAGACCATGGCTCAGAGTCCGCCTTCATACACCCTTTGCTGTCAAACCACCAGGCACACAGGCATTACTTTTAATGTCTGTTTGTATAAGTCTGCCCTGAAATTTCAAAAATTTCAAAATACAATGGAATCTCTTACATGGGGAGATCGCACTTGTAAAGGGGTCGTTTTGTGAACCCCAGGGAAATAACAGAATCTTCACCTCCATTCTGAGGCTGCAGCCAGCTGCTACCTTGGTTACAGGATGTGGGTTCTTAACAAGCTCTTAATTTGAATGGGCTGTTTATGTTCTGTTTACGAGGGGAATCTAGGTGTGATGCCCACTGACCACAGGAGAGCTGGACTCAGTGAGGCCCTTTCTTTGCACTAAATGTGCTTGATGGGAATCTTTCTCAGTCTCCTTAGAGCAATAATGCAAGTGATAAGAGCTCGTGTTGGTGTGAAATAAACTGGACCCTGAGTATCTCCATCACCTCAAGCAGAGACAGATTAGCTAGTTCTATAGATAGAAGCCCACCTCCTCTAAGCTTGGGGTGGGGGCCTGGGTGTCCAAGTGCCGGCCACTCCCACCAACAGCTGAGGGTGTTCGCAGCTCTCCACCGTAATCTCCCCCTGGGCCGAGGCTGCAAGCCCCGGGCCCAGATCAGTGGGTCAGGAGCTTCTAGATAACTTCAGAACCTCGTGTATGATTGCTACCGACATTCTCGCCCTGTCAACTGTTCAGTCTTGAGACTTGCAGAGGGAGGAAATGTCACAAGATGCATCCCTTCACCCGCCCATAGGTGCTTCTGTCAGAAATTACCCTTCGTAACAGGAGAGAGAGATGGTAAAGCTGAACAAATAATACAGTGATGGAGGCAGGCTGAAAAATACCAACCCAGAGAGGAAGAAAAGCCAGAAACCAAGATTCAGCTGGGAGGCTGGAAGCTAAAAGACCGTATCAATGAAGGCACAGATGATGAAGTGTGGGAGTCTATAAGTCGAAGTTACAAAAGAGTAGCGATGGTTTTTAAATTATCTGCACGTTGTTTGACGCCCACCGGCCCCCCGCACCCCCAGTGGGTGAGGTCTAATTTCCCTCTTCTTGAAGACGGACCAGCCTCTGTGAAGTGCTTGTGATGATAAAATGCAGCAGAAGTGACACTCTGCCTTCCGGGGCTGGGTTTCTGCTTGGTCTCTCTCTCGGGACACTAGCTCTGGAGCTCTGAGCCATCATATAAGAAATTGGCCATCACGAAGCCACCGTGCTGGAGACCACGTGGAGGTAGCTATGTCTGGGGAACCCCCAGTGTTCCAGCCTCCAGTTTCTTGAGTCTTCCCAGCCCAGCTGCCAAGCAGATGAACAAGCCTTCAGATTCTAGCCCCCAGCTTCAAAAGGCTGAGGCCAAAGGGGAGTGAAGCAGAAACAGACTCTCTCCCTCCCCAGCCCTGCCCAGAGGGCAGTTTCTGAGCATAAATTTTGTTTTAAGCCGCTGAGGATTGGAGTGGATACTTCCCTAGTCACAGAACTGGGCTGGAGGGGATGATGATTAAATAAGCAAAGATGAACGAAGATATGGGAAGATTCGAGATGACCTTGAGGAGGTTCTGACACACTCTCATGACTGACAGCAGAAGGACTATGAAAAATATTATTGCATTGCTTGTCTTTTTTTTTAGTCATTTAAATATTATATGCAACTCCGGAGAATAACATTCCAAAAAACACCCAGAGTTCCCAGCCCCTGGCACTGATAGCTATTTTCATTTTAGGTGATGTTCCTTTTTGTCCTTTTCCTGAATTTCTGTTCTATTTCTGCCCTGACTCTACTACTTACCCATTGATCCCTTGGTTATTGGCTGTCTACCTGGTCTTTAGGATCTGTTGCCCTTGGGATTCCCAAACCCTGCATTCAGATCACGAACCAGCCCCAGATTATGCACAGAGATTAGGGCCCCAGAACTTTGTTTCCAGGGTTGGCCCAATACATGCACCTGTATGCTCCCAGGGCCTCTGTACGCGTGACCCTGGACGCTCTTCCTTGGATAAAGATAGACAAGGCATTTAATAATTAAATTTGTGATCAGACAAAAAGCAAGGAGGACTAGCTAATGTATTTAGTGGAAGAATCAGCATTCTGAAGGCTTTGGCCATTATAGGCAATCTATGTATGTTGAGCACGTGAATTGAGACAGGCTAGAACTTTGGGCTGAAATGAAGTTTAATGGGGATAGACGCAACGCCAAGTACATGATGGGAAAGAGCTATTTTTTCAGATTAAAAAAAGATGTGGGGCTTCCCTGGTGGCGCAGTGGTTGAGAGTCTGCCTGCCAATGCAGGGGACGTGGGTTCGTGCCCCGATCCGGGAAGATCCCACATGCCGCAGAGCGGCTGGGCCCGTGAGCCATGGCCACTGAACCTGCGCGTCCAGAGCCTGTGCTCCACGGCGGGAGAGGCCACAGTAGTGAGAGGCCTGCGTACCACAAAAAAAAAAAAAAAAAAATGTGATTGAATCATCCATACGTGTACATATATCCCCTCTTTTCTAGATTTCCTTCCCATTTAAGTCACCACACAGCACCAAGTAGACTTCCCTGTGCTATACAGTAGGTTCTCAGTAATTATCTATTTTATACATAGAAGTGTATTATAAGTCAACCCCAATCTCCCAATTCACCCCACCCTGCCTTTTCCCCCTTGGTGTCCATGCATTTGTTCTCTACGTCTGTGTCTCTATTTCTGCTTTGCAAGTAAGATCATCTATTCCATTTTTCTAGATTCCACATATATGTGTTAATGTACGATATTTGTTTTTCTCTTTCTGACTTACTTCACTCTGTATGACAGTCTCTAGGTCCACCCATGTCTCTGCAAATGACACAATTTCGTTCTTTTTTATGGCTGAGTAATATTCCATTGCATATATGTACCACATCTTCTTTATCCATTCCTCTGCTGATGGACCTTTAAGTTACTTCCATGTCCTGGCTATTGTAAATGGTGCTGCAATGAACATTGGGGTGCACGTATCTTTTTGAATTATGGTTTTCTCAGGATATATGCCCAATGGTGGGATTGCTGAGTCATATGGCAGTTCTAGTTTTAGTTGTTTAAGGAGCCTCTATACTGTTCTCCATAGTGGCTGTATCAATTTACTTTCCCACCAAGAGGAGTAAGAGGGTTCCCTTTTCTCCACACCCTCTCCAGCATTTATTGTTTGTAGATTTTTTTGATGATGGCCATTCTGACCAGCAGATAGCGACAGAGAAGTGTAAAGCAATTATACTCCAATAAAGAAGAAAGAAAAGAAACACATGTAAAATTGAAAAAAATTAAAAAGATCTGGTTGTTTAACCCATAAATTCAGTATAAGTCCAAAGTTAGCTGGGTCTCCCCAGAGCTTAATTAACACATTTTCAGGCTGCAGACATAGAACGCTAGTGTCAAAAAACTGGAAGCAATGAGCTGACTCCATTTTGCACTGGTAACGTTCTCTCTATGACATTGTATTACATTCTGAACATGATATTTTAAGAGGGGCCTTTAAGAGAAATCATACCAACCTGGATTGCATTCAGAGAAAAATTATGAAGAAAGATCAGAGTCGGAAAATCACACTATGTAGGGATGAACTAAAGGAAACAAGAGACTTTGTGTGGAAACATGGAGACCCAGGGGAGAAATGAATTTTATGAAGTTTTCCTGGGCAATGCATTCTTTTGTTCTAAATTCTCTTGAAAGCATCAGTAGGATCAACATTACTTGTCTGCATTCACAGGACCAGATCTGGAGCATGGGTGGGTTATGGGAACCCTGAGTCTAGACTCAAGGTGGGCACAGAGGAAAAGGGATGCTCCCTCACCTTTAAGACTGATAGAAGATGGCTTTGGGGTGGTAAATGGAAAACCAAAATTAAAAAAAATGGATTAAGACAGAATTCCAGTCCATGTGGAGCATGGGAAGAAGCTAGAACAAGACAGTGTATGTATCTAGGGTCTCTTTTTTTTTTTTTTTCTGTGATAGTCTATGAAATACTTTTGAACAAAGATTCAAGTGTCACAACCCCATGTGGGAAAGGCATTCAAGGCCCATTTTTCCCTAGTCCAGTGTGCAGATGACTTAGGAAAACGGGAAAAAGGTTTGTTGGAGAGAGGAAGGGAAAGGAATGATAGAGAATCTGTCAGCGAAACTTATTACCGTAGCTTGCATTTTGGTG